>NW_023602073.1:61491397-61513740 GCF_014898055.3 Talpa occidentalis | reverse complement strand
CCTTCCAGGTGGCGCAGCGGTTGAGCGCTGGGTTGCGAAGCTGCCCGCGGCTGCGGCGCCGGTTCGATCCCCGGCTTCTCCCCGGCCACCGGAGGAGGGTCCCACATGGCACGCAGACCTCTCCTGCTGCCCGCTGTTCCCCTCAGCAGTGTACTTCGATCCTTCTGCCTGCTCTGCTCCCCGCTCTGGTTCTGGTGAATTCTCTCACCCGCCCGCGCTTCCGACTGTACCCAGTGCTTGTATAAATAAATAAATCAATCTTTTAAAAAAAAAAAAAAAGATTTATTTATCCATATAAGAATTGGGGTACAGGCCAGAGGTATGGGAGGTGAGAGGATTCACCAGAGACAGAGTGGGGAACAGAACAGGTAGATTGAAATACACTGCTGAGGGGAGCAGTGGATGAGACAGGAGAGGTCTGCTGAGCCATGTGGGTCAGCTCCTTGGCCAGGGATCGAACTCATGCTGCAGTGACTGCAGATAGCTTCATAGTGTTGCGTCTTAAGCCCCTTGGGCCACCAGGGAGGCCCAGCAGAATAATTTTTTTTAATAAAACTTTTTAATTTTCTTACAATGTTGTCTATTTTTGTACAATATTTGACTTCTCTGCTCATGTGTAGTTCCCATAAATCTCCCATCACCACATCACCCGTGAATCATCACCATAGTCCCTTGTGCTGTTCCCTCCCCTATTTTGACCCTTTTCCCTTCCCCTCCCCTGTTATATGCCTCAGATCTATAGTTTGCCTGCAAGCTTTTTCTTCCTTTGTTTGGTTTCCCTCTATTCCTTAAGGAGGATAATTTCTACCCTGTAGGAATTGTGGGAAGATTAAATGAGATGACATAGACGCAAGTGTTGTCGTCCTTTCAGGGATATTTAGAGAGGATGTGCTGCATGCCAGGTGTGCAATATGGACATGCTCCCTGCCCTTGTGGTGTTGACAGTTTAGTGGAGGAGACAAGTGTTAAGTGAACAAATGAAGACCATATGCAGGATGGTATGTTGAAAACTAAAAAATGCTATAGCAAGAAATCATTGACAGGGGCCTCCCCGGTGGCGCAGGAGGAGGGTCCCACATGGCGCTCAGACCTCTCCTGCCGCCCGCTGCTCCCCTCAGCAGTGTGCTTCAGTCCTTCTGCCTGCTCTGCTCCCCGCTCTGGCTCTGGTGAATTCTCTCACCCTCCACACTTCTGACTGTACCCAGTGCATTATAACAAACAAACAAACAAACAAACAAACAAATAAATAAATAAAACATGCTTCTATTAAAAAAAAATCTTAAAAAAAAATCTTAAAAAAAAAAAGAAATCATTGACAGCCTAAACAAATGGAAAGATATACTGCAGCTATGAATTGGAAGAATCAACATAGTAAAAATGTCAGTTTTCCCAAAATGAATTATAGATTTGACACAATATCAACCAAAATCCTGCATGATTTTTTTTTTTTTTTGGTAGCTGTTCAAGCAAATTCTAAAGTTTTTTGGAAGGGCAAAGGAACTAGAATAGTTAAAACATTTTTGAATAAAAGGAATAAAGTAGGATGAATCTACTCAATCTTAAGACTTAGTGTAAAGCTATAGTAATCAACACAATGTGGTACTGTCAAACAGATAGACACACAGATCAATGAGACAGAATAAATGTCCAGAAGTTGATCCACACAAATGTAAACAATATGTACAAGGTACAAAAATATTTGGATGGAGGAAGGATAATTCTTTCAACAAATGGTGTTCAAATGACAGGTTATCCATAAACAAAAATATAAATCTTGGCTGAAATACAAAAATTAACTCAGAAAGGATTATAGATCTAAATGTAAAACTATGAGACTTTCAGTAGATAATATAAGTGAAAACCTTCATGACCTAGGGTTAGGTGAAGGACTGTAGAACTGATACTGAAGGCATGGTCCATGAATGGAAAAAATTGATAAATTAGACTTTATCAAAATTTAAAAACTTTACTCCACTAAAGGCACCGTCAAGAGACTAAAGAGACATACTACAGACAGGGAGAAGAATAGTTATAAACCTTATATCTGGCAAAGGACTTCTATACAGAATATGTAAAGAACTCCCAAAACTTAACAGCAAGAAAATGTCAACCAATTAAAAATGGGCAAAGAATTTGTAAAGACACGTCACCAAAGAGGACATAAAATGGCAAATGAAGACATGAAGAGCTATTCAACATCATTAAACATACATAGAAACCACAATGAGATATAGCCACACACCTATTAGAGTAGCTCTGATTAAAAAAAAAATTGACAAAAGCAAGTGTTGACAAGAATGCAGAGCAACATGGACTCCCCAGACTGCTGGGGAGAATATTAAAGGCCACTTCGCAAAAAGCTTCTTAGTTTCCTGTAAAGTTAAACTTATGCATGTCATGTGACACAGCAATCTCAGTCCTATTTACTACAAAGAAATGAAATCTTATGTTCATGTGAAAACTTGTATATGAATGTTTAGAGCAGCTTTATTTGTAATAGCCAAATGCTGGAAACAATCCAAATATTGTTCAGTGGGTGAATTTCAAATAATGGAATACCACTCAACAGTGAAAAGGAACCACCTGGATTCACGCAACAACTTGGATGAATCTCAGACATTGACACTCAATGAGAGAAGCCAGTCAAAAGGTTATATACTATTTGAATCTGTTTATTTGATAGTCTGAAAAAGATGAATTTATAGTTATGGAAAACAGATTAGTGATTGTCAGGGTTATGGGTGTGGTAAGGGTGTAATTATAAAAGGATAGCATGAGGGAGTATTTTAGGATGATGGCTCTGTATCCTAACTGGGGTGACTGTTCCACAAATCTATACATATATTAAAATTCATAAAACTGTATGCCAGAAGAAAGGAAGTAGATTTTACTATATGATCATTTAAAAAAATTAAAAATCCAACAGTGTATGTACACAAGGTCTCTTAGAAAGAGATGCTTGGTTCTTGGGGAACAGACTCCTATTTGAGGAAGGTTGTTCTTGCAGTGTGGAGAAAATGACACAGTGCATGGAACTTAAGGATTGCTCGATCCATCAACAGTGACAATAAAGAGATACATGAGCTATGAACTCAGTGATCCTAGGAAGTGATGTCACCAAGAATTAACTTCTTCTGGGAAGTGGATTCCTGAAGTAAAAGCCAGGTGCCGTACCTGCCCTAACCCAGCTAGCTGGGAGATGGAAATGACCCCAGAGGGAAGAACCCACAGTCTGCAAGCCAGAGAGGGCTCTCTCCACATCACTCTCCTTTTCCCTGGCACAGAGTCCCCACAGGACTGGGGTTGCATGGGTGAAGCAGGAAGCAGCTCCTTGGCACTCACCTTCCAGGTGGCCCTCAGTCATGACCTACTTTTCCTACCTGTCCGTGCAGGTAAGCTCCTCCGCCCATAGCTATTTTTATCCCAGCAGGATTCCCAGCTATTTTTACCAGCTGGGTTTGTGAGAAAATTGGATTGTGGGGCTGGGGTTGCTGCCCTGGGGAGACCCTGGTAGATATCTCCTGCCTTCCCTCTCCCAGCGAGGATCATGTTGCCTCCCCACAGCCACTCCTGCCTGAGCCAAGATATACCATCAGGTGTCTCTTCTGCTGCAAAACGTGCAAGGGCTCCCCATTGCCTACAGGGCAAAATTCAAATTCTTTACTTGAATCTTCAAAGCTCTTCCTGCCTGGAAGCCAGCTTCCCTTTGGCTTCCCGTCTCTCCATACCCCGGGTCTGCCCACACTCCTTGCCAGATGCTGATAATGCCTCTCGGTTTCCCTGCCTATAGCCTTGCTGCTGAGAATATCCTTTCCCTTCCATATCCAGTGGGTGAAACCGAATTTATATCCTGGGCCCAGGACTAATACCAGTAAGTCCTCCTGGATTTCCCAGCTGACAAGGAATGTGCCTTCTGGAAAACTGTAGTCTTAGGCCCTCTCATCTGCCACTTTCTGCTCCTTCCATGGATGTGTCTCCTTGGTTCTTGGGGCTGGCCCTTGCCCCTCTCTAGCCGGGCACATATGTGGGAAGGATGGCGGGCGATCTGCTGCCTTGCCTGCATCCTCCAGGCTGCCCCTCATGTTTGGCTCTGCGATGCCCGCCCTCCCCAGGGCAGGGCTGGGGCTCTGCCATCTCCTGGCTGCCAGGCTCTCCACCTCAGTGAATCAGCAAACCCTGCAGGGCCTGCAGTATACTCAGCACTTTTTTGAGTGCTGTGGGGAGGGGAGGAAATCAGAGAAGTCACGCTCAACGCTCAACGTAAGGAAGCTGGGAGCAGACAGGAAGCTCCAGGGACTACACACGTGGTGTGGTGTGCATGGAATCCCCCCAAAGGCACTCCCACCTTCCCTCCTGCCCACCCTACCTCCTGCCCACCCCCACCGTGGCCTGGCTTCCATGTCTTCTGCACCCGGCAGCCCAGGCCTGGTCCCTGTCCTCTGCAGGCCCTGCCAGCACCTCATGGACACCAAATATGGTAGGTGTGGTTGAGTCCTCATCTTCCTGACCTGCTCAGAGTCTCACCATGCTGAGGCCCCATGTTCTCAGGACATCCCATCTCCTTGATGGGCTCTGTAGGGTAAAGAAAATATCAGGCTTTTCTGCCCTCCCGCCATCAGGATAGATGATGGATCCTTGTCCTGAATGCATGCCTGATGGCGGGCACCTGGAATAGGGTGTGGGCATAGGTAGATGGGATTCAGCTGAGCTAAGACTGTGCTTTTAAGGGCGGTGTCACGGGGACTTCAGCAGCAGCAAGTAGTAGCAGCAGCAGAAGCCGAAGCAGAAGCCGAAAGAGAAGCCGAGAAGCAGCAGAACAAACTCCAGAGAGCTCAGATAAAGACTTGCTGGGGGCTGGGAGGCCTGCCAGCCTGCCAGCCCCCCAGCCAGCACCCCTGCCTGCCATATGCCTGGTGAACCCCAAATAAAAGACCTGCAAAACCACTGAGGACTCTGACTCCTCCTTTACCCGGTCTGCATGGGATCAGAAAACCTGCACTGTGTCCAAGTCCTGCCCTTACAGGCTCCCACTTCTGCTAGGCCTGGAGAGCTCCGAAATGCTCATGGTATGATCTGGGCTCCCTCCTCCCTGGACCCACTCAAAGTCTCCACCATCAATACTAGCTTCCTAATCCTTTTTTTCTAGCTCAGGCCTTTTCCCCTGAGTTCCAGACCCCAGATGTTCTTGTGGCTCCTCCAACTTACATGATTTAACTTCAGCTTGTTTCCTTCTTCCGGTTCCTCCCCTGCCCCCCACTACACTCCAGCACAGTGCCCTCTCCCTTTCCCTGCCGACTTGGCTCCCTACCCTCTGCAGGTCAGGCCTCTGCAGGTTGCTCAATCGCTGCAGTGGCTGACTGCCCCAGCTCCCGCCTCTTGCTCTCCCCATTCCATGGATCCCCTGTTCAGCAGCCTGCACAAACCTGGCCAGAACCTCCTTAAAATCTATTGTTTGCAGAATAAAGTCCAAGGAAGGACTTGGACATGTAAAACCAGGTTGCCGGGATGCACGTCCTCCCGGCTGTGTGACTACGCAAGCGACCTTCCCTCTCAGCCTCTATTTCCTCATTTGTCAGTTGTATCTACCCCTGGGCAGCGGTGGCAACCAAGTGAGGCCATGGCGTGACGGGTGTAGAGCGGCCTGCAGGGGCACTCCCTGAACACCCGCATGGGGCTTAGCCCCTGCCTCCTTGCACCTGCTCTCTGGCCTTCCATCCTTTCCTCATGGCCACGTGGCCAAATGTAAAAGTCTCTGTACCTCTGACCTTTCTTTTCCTTCTTCAGGGGATTCCTTACTCCTCCTCCCTGCTCAGCTAGCTGACAACTGTTCCTACTTCCAGGCCCACATGGAGTCCATCTCTTCTGCGCAGCCCTCTCCATCTTGCCAAGGGTCTACCTGGAGGGAAGGAACCACCCACCTGCCCCGAGCAGCCCAGTGGGCCTGCACCTCACTCCTTCTTGTGGTTTTCCAGATCTAGCGCTTCAACAGGGCCCCGGGGAAGCAGAGCAGGAGGTATCAGAATACACCATCAGAGTCTTGGAGACCCCAGGCTCTGGAGAATGTGTGGCCCAGAAGAGGTCCTGTGGCTTAAGGCCCTGAAGTGGGAGGGCTGTTGTAGCGACAGGAAGGAATGGAGCAGATCTATGATCTGCTCGGATCTAAGATCTGAGCCTACGGATTAAAGGAGGAGTCCTGGAGCCCTTGGTGGCTTTGCAGGCTTTTACTGGGATTTACCAGGTACACAGCAGGCAGGGGTGCTGGGGGCCGGGAGGCTGGCAGGCCTCCCGGCCCCCAGCAAGTCTTCACTCTTTCTGGGCTCTCCGGCGTTCTCTGGTGGTCTCTGCTTTTCTTTCGCTCTCTCTTTCGTTCTTGTTCTCTCTGCTTCTCTGCTCTCCTGGAGTCCCCATGACGCCGCCCTTGTAAGCTCAGCCTTAGCCCAGGTGTACCCACTTACGCATGCCCACGCCCTACTCCAGGTGCCCGCCATCAGGCACACATGTAGGACCACAGGGATCCATCATCAATCCTAATGGCTGGAGGGCAGAAAAGCCTGATACTTTTTCACTTACCCTACAGCTGTTCACACACAACCCCCAGTGGTCTCCAGTCACAAAGCATCCACCAACGGGGTCTGGATCCCTCTGTGGGGGGCAGCAATGCTATCTCCTGGTGTCACATGAGGCTGGCAGTACTAACAAGGCCTGGTCCCCAGGGAGGCTACTCAGACACAGGATCAGACCCAGTCTCTGCATGGGGGTGCCTCTAGAACACCTTTGGGGCAGGTAGGGGGTATGGCTGGTGCATGTGAGAGGAAAAGAGCTTTCCTAGATGCCTGGGCTGGGAGTGGCCAGGAGGACAAGAGAGACAAATCTAGATAGCCCTGGTCCTGCCTAGTGGCTCAGCAGAGTCACAGAGCCACTGTCCAAAGCAGCAGGGTCACAGAGCCACACTGTCCAAAGCAGTAGCCACTAGCCCCTTATGGTTATTTAAATTAAAATGAACTAATAGTAAAGTCCAGTCCCCCATGGCATGAGTCACACAGTGAATGCTTGAAAGCCACAGGGCGCTGGTGGCTGCTGTATGGGACACTGGAGACACTGGGCATTTCCACTGACCGTCACAGAGAGTTCTGGCTCAAGATCAGCCCTCCTCTGGAAACTGCTGCTCTGCTACTGTGAAGTTTGGGGGAGCCACTGGGCCCCTCTGAGTCTCAGTTTCCTCTCTCACTGGGGGTAACACAGCTAGGAGAAGATGAAATGTATTTAAAGTACTTGTAAGAGCACCTGGTACCTGGAAAAGGCCTGGGCTGGGTAGAGAAAGGCACAGCCTATGCCAAGGCATTAAAAGTAAGTTATTATTTACTTTTTCTGACAGTATAAGATTCAAATACACAAGGAAAAGTCACCCGGTAACACTGTCTCCATCCACCACGTCACCCTGCCTTTGGCTGTCTGTGCCTGCTTTGTTTGCTAGGAAGGTATCCTTACCTCCCTTCTACAGAAAGAGGAGGGGACCTGCCCAAGACCAGCCAGGCACAAGAGGAGAACCCAGATCTCCAGGCCCAGGCCTTGAGTTCTACTCCACTGCCTTGGGTGGCACCCAGGACCCCCATGTCCCACGACACCCCTCCTGTGATCATATATGGCACTGCCCTATCCAGCCCATCATTAGGAATTCCTTCCCTGTGTCTGACCTCAGTCCTGCCAGCTGCCTAGATCCAACACACCTCCCATGGAGACAACACAGGGATTGCAGGAAGGGGAGAGGACTTTTGAATGATCTTTTTCTAGAAACCACGTTCACTCGGAAAGTGAATTCATTTTGATGTCTAACCTCCAGCTCACCTCCCATGGGTAAGTCTATTTCTCCTTGTCTGTCCTTGAAGACATGTAGCATTTACTCGAGGTCTCCTGTACTTGCACAGTGGAGACAGGGCTCAAGGCCTCGCTGTTCCTCTCTGGTCAAAGGCAGGGGCCTCCATGGTAAGACAAGGTAGACTCCATGCCAACTCAGACAAGAAGATACATCGAACCCTGGCTACCCAAGGTGGGCAGGCCTCTGGCCAATGCCGGGAAGACAGCACTGCCCATTATTCAGATGGGGAAGTTGAGTCCCAGGGCAAAAAAAAAAAAAAAAAAAAGAGGCTTTCCCAAAGGTCCTCAGGCAGGAGGACTGAGGTCTAACGTTCAAGCAATCTTCTCTCCTGTCTGTCCAGGTCTCCGGAGGCGCTGGGCGTTTGTGACATCCCAGAGCCTGAGTTCCAGGTAGAGGAAAAGCAGACTGAGAAATGATCCTTTATGACTCTACAGCAAGTAGCTTCACCCTTCTTGTCTCCTACAGCTTCAACATGGAGTTTAGGTGAGAAGCTAGAAAGAACTTGCTGCCCATTGGAAGTGAAAAGCACCATGGCATTCACTTTCCTAAGGGTATTTAACCAATAGATAGACAAACAAGGCTGGTTAGTACAGTGGTGCAGGTTGGCCGATGTACAAGGGGCAAAGGGAAGGATGAAATTTTTCTCATTCAAACCAACATGCTCAAAATGCTTAGGGGGATGGGTGCTGTGGCCTAGGCCTCCTCGACCATGCCTTGCCTAGGTCTTATCTGGGAGAGAGGCAGTGGTGTCCTGTGGGCAACGCTGCTCTTGCCCCTAGCCTTGTCTGCTCTGTGTCTGGCCCCCCTATCCACCCTGGCCGCCTCCGGTCTCCTGTGATTGAAATCTCCCTGCTGGTCTCAGACCTGACCTTCCCGCCTTTAATTCAATCAGGAATCACAAGCCCTTTTAATTTAGGAAATAAAAGGCCAGCTGCTGAGCTGGCTACACCTGATTGACGGGGCTGCCAGCATGGCCAGCCTGGCCTGGGGAGGGGGCACAGACCCATGACCTCAGACAGCCTCTCTGGAGTAATGGGGAACAAAGGAGAACCACCCTCCTCCTGAGCGTCAACAGAGGAGGGCCAAGGCCACTTAGTGGGGGGTGGCTGCTGGCTGGCCCAGAGAAGCTGAGGAATGTCGAGCTCTCACTACAACTTGGGGGACTTGGGGTAGACATGAGGGAGGACTTCCCAATCAACTCATTCCTTCTCATTATGTGGCTGGGGATTCATGATCCAAAATGCCTTGACAACGTGTCTTTTTCTCCCCTGAGAGTTGAAGAGGAGCCAGAGGAGTCAATGCTAGTTTTCTGGATCAATTTATTGTGAGTGTATGTGTGTGTGGGGTGGGGGGTGGGGGGCAGAATCAATGGACCCAGCCACCAGGCTGTGGTGAGGATTAAATGAGTTCTTGAAAACTCACTTGCACTTAGTAGCTTCTCATTAAATTATAACTAGTCATTCATAAAAATGTTTGTAGAGGCAGGAATGGGCACAGAGCAGGTTTTCTATGATTCCAGCAGATGGGTGAAGGAGGAGTCCTGGAGCCCTCAGTGGCTTTTTGCAGGCTTTTATTGGGATTTACTGGGTACATGGCAGGCAGGGGTGCTGGGGGGCCGGGGGGCTGGTAGGCCTCCCAGCCCCCAGCAAGTCTTCACTCCTTCTGGGCTCCCTGGTCTTCTCTCACATTCTCTCTGCTTCTCTCGTGGTTCTTCTCTCTGCTCTCCTGTTGTCCCCGTGACACCGCCCTTATAAGCCCAGCCTTAGCCCAGGTGTACCCACTTACGCATGCCCACACCCCACTCCAGGTGCCCGCCATCAGGCATGCCTTCAGGACCGCAGGGATCCATCATCTGTTGTGATGGCGGGAGGGCAGAAAAGCCTGATACTTTTTACCTTACCCTACACTATTATTCTGCTAGAGGATAATATTGTTCAGGTTTCCACCTGAACTTGGAAGTGGGAGAGACTCGGGGGTGAGGGGGGAAGTGCCCAGAGCCCTGGGTCTTTGGCCCCTTTCCCTCCCAGGAGATAGGCAGCTCTCCCCAGGGCTTGGCCTCTGTCCTTGGGGAGGCAGCTTGGGGTGTGGAGATCTGCTGGCTTGGCTTTGGAATTATAGCTAAGCACATTTGGGATATGACCTTGGGCAAGTCGCTTCCCTATTTTGAGCCTCAGTTTCCTCCTTTGAAAAGTGAGCTAGTAGCACTGACTTGATAGGATCGTTTTGATGTAGTGTGAATTGCTCAGGCCAGAGCCGGAACCATAGAGAATGCTCAGACTCCAGGACCTCCCTCCCTGGAGCCCTACTCAAGAGCTCAGCTCAGCCTATTCCTGGGAAGCCCTAACTCCCCTGTGAGCTGACGCTGAGCTTGGAGTCACCACTGCCTTGCCTTGTTCAATCACACAGTATGAATGTCCTATGACATGATTCCTCCACACTCCTGCCCGTGCCCAGGGCCTGCCCCATGCTCCCACTGTGGTCTGCTCTTCCTGAGCTGCTCCTGCAGAAGGCACTGCCTTAGGGCAGACCCAGATGACTGGCTGCTCCCCACTCAGGGCAGCACTCTACCTGGCCCAGAAAAAGAGGCTCATGGAGGCCTCTTCCCCAACTCTGACCCAGTCTCTTAGCCCAGACAAAATATCTTTCTTTGGTTTTTCAGTAAGCAGTGCCACATATCTCCTGTATCATCTATGTTTGGAACTGAAGGTAATAGTCATAGTGGTCACCCACTGAGCTCCAGGCTGACTTGGGCTAGATTTGGGCTGAGCAGTTGAGATGCCTCTCAGTTGTCTCTCCCTCCCCCCACCCCCTTTTGAAGCAGGGATTGCATTGCACAGCTGCAGAGACTAAAACTGAAAGAGATCAAGTAACTTCTCCAACCTGCCCTAGCCAGGAAGCTGCAGAGCTGGGATCTGAACCCTTGCCCTCTGCAGACTTGACTAGATAGTTCATAGAAGGCCACTCATGTCGTCAATTGCATTTGATTTCACAGTGACCCTGGGGTTATACCAAGCATGTGATCATCATTAAGATCCCTTGTTACAGAAGAGGAGACAGCAGGGTCACACAATGAGACAAGATGGGACAGGGACTTAGATTCTGACCCCTGACTCTGAGGGTAACCTTCCCCACTGGATTTAAAAGCTGTTCCTTACCACACTGATCAATGGAATAGAATTGAGAGCCCAGAAATAAATTCACACTTTTAGGAGAGTTCATTTATGACAGAGGTGCCAAGAGTATACAATGGAGAAAGTAAAGTTTCTTTAACAGATGGTGTTAGAAACTGGACAGCCACATGCAAAAGAATGAAACAAGACCACATCACATACAGAAATGAATTAAAAAATGGATTAAAAACTTGGATGCAAGTACTGAAACCATATAATACACAGAGGAAAACAGGCAAAACACTTCACAACATAGGGTGCAGGAGTAGCTGTGGGGTCTCAACTCCATCCAACAGCAAAGGAAATAAAAGCAAAAGTAAACAAATGGGACGTTAAACTAAAAAGTTTCTGCACCATGAAAGAAATGATCATTAAAATGAAAAGGTACCCTACTGAGTGGGAGAAAATATTTGCACAACATATGTCTGACCAAGGGCTAATATGGAAGATCTACAAAGAACTCATATAACTCAACAGCAAGAAAACAAACAGTCCAATTAAAAAATGGGCAGAAGAGCTGAATAGACACCACTCCAAAGAAGACAGACAGATGGCCAACAGGCACATGGAAAAATGCTCATCAACACTTGTCATCAGGGAAATGCAAATCAAAATCACAGTGAGATACCACTTCACATGCACGAGAATGGTCCATATGAAAAGACCATGATGTGGAGAATAGGAATTGCTGGCACACTATTGGTGGCAATGTCCAGTCCTATGGAAAGCAGTACGGAGGTATCTCAAAACATTAAATGTGAATCTACCTTATGATCCACCATTCCCATTCTTCAGTATCTAGCCTAAGGTAGCAAAAATGCTAATTCAAAAGGATATATGTACCCTTATGTTATAATAGCTAAGTTATGGAAAGAGCCTAAGTGCCTCCAAACAGACAAGTGCGTTAGGAAGATACGGCCTATGTACACGATGGGATACTACTCAGCTATTAAAAAATGATGAACTCGGGGCCTTCCCGGTGGCGCAGCGGTTGAGCACTGGTTTGCGAAGCTGCCCGCGGCCTCTGCGGCGCTGGTTCGATCCCCAGCTGTTCCCTGGCCACCGGAGGAGGGTCCCACATGGCGCGCAGACCTCTCCTGCCGCCCGCTGCTCCCCTCAGCAGTGTACTTCGGTCCTTCTGCCTGCTCTGCTCCCCGCTCTGGCTCTGGTGAATTCTCTCACCCTCCCGTGCTTCTGACTGTACCCAGTGCTTGTATAAACAAAAACAAACAAACAAACAAATAAATAAAACATGCCTCTATAAAAATAAAAAAAAAACAACTTATAAAAAAAAATGATGAACTCTTGTCATTTGCAACAATGTGGATGGAAATGGAGGGGGTTATGCTAAGCAAATTAAGTCAGAAGGAGAAAGACAAATGCCAGATGGTAAAATATGGAGAAACTATATTCTACTCATATAGAATATAGAGAAACTAAACAAAGGAACAGAAAATGAAAACCAAAACAAATCCTAAAAATATGATTGTAAAATTGAAGTTACCAGAAGGGGAGTAAAGGGGGGAGGGGCTCTAATGGGCAATGATGGAGGATTATGGGTGCTTTGGTGGTATGAGTGGTGGTATTACATAAATCTGAAGAGATTTATGAACCTGAACCCCCAATCATATACTATGTTGCAAGCCATTGTTACCTCAATAAAAATAATGTGATAATAAGAAAAAAGAAACCAAGATGTTCAATACTTAAAATAACAACAAAAAACCAGTCCCTTACTCCCAAAAGTAAGTGTTCTAACTGGCTCATTCATTCATTCACCCCTTTGGCAAATGTTTTAGACCCGTGTGGGGGAGATTAGTACTGAACAAGTCAGACCCTGGTCACATCCTGAAACTTATCATCTTTGTGGGTGAAAAGGACTTGAAAAAAAATCACATAAATGATAAAAAAAAAACTGTGATAAGCATTGTTCTTGGGTGGGTTGAGAAATCTGGGAAGGTCTTCCTGGGGACTCTGAGTTCTGAGGACAGATTGGGAGATTGCTTTGGGAAATGGGTGGGAGGCTGGAAGAGCAGCCCGGGCAGAGGGAACAACATAGGCAAAGGCCCTGAGACAGGAACAGGCAGTACAAATAAGGCTGGGAAATGCTCGGAGAAAGAGCAAGAGAAAAGGGGCCAGAGCTTACAGAGCCTGGGGGCTAGCCTTCACCCTAAGAGGAGCACTTAGGATGACCTTGCATTCTGAAGTATGTTCCAGATTGGTGGAGAGAAGACAGGAGGGGGTTGAGTGGTTGTGGGGACCCCAGTCAGGAGCACTGGGCTACTATGGGGCTAGAGGGAGGAAGGAGATGGAATAGGTTAGTTTTACCCACAGCTGCTCCCAGCGCTGCTCCGCCACTTTCCTAGGGGCTTATTGTCATAACCAAAGCTCAGGGTGCCCTGGGCGGAACCTGGGGGCACGCTATTGATTAACAGCCAGCTCTCTGGGGTAACTATTTTTTGAGTTTGTCAACATCTGTGGTATAAATACTCCCACCGTGACTGATTTCAGTCCATCAACAGGAAGTCAATGAACAAGAAGATGGAAAGAGATGTTTATAATTGCCCAAACTGGAGGAAGTTGGCTCAGCTCACTACTGCCCTCAGGTCTCAGAAAGGTAGTGACGCTAATGAAATATTTCCTGGTAGGTGTCTCACCCTCTGTGATTCTTGCTAATGAGCTTGAGATGAGTGTGGGGATAGAGTAAAGGCTGGGTGGGGAGGGGGTTCATTAATTAAAATTAATAGTAATATCATCCCACACCCTCTCTTCCCCGTGAACCTAAGAGATATGTACTATATTATCTCTACTTCCTTTGAGGCACGGAGAGGTCAAACAACTTACCCAAGATTTTACAGGAATGAAGAGCAGATAAGGAACTAGGTCGGCCCTGGGGTGACACCTGTGTCCTGCTGCACCTCTGCCCTGTCCCACCTGCGAACTGGCCTAAAGGGGAATTGGGAGGGGATGAGAACTGAGGAGGAGTCAGCTGAGAGGATGGAGAAAGCCAGAGGAGTTTGAGAGGGGGCATTTGAAATTCTCTGGCTGGAACCCTAATTCTGAGGGGGTGACTTCTGGCAGTCATTTTGGTTGAGAGTGATTTTTAGTGGGCATTCATGAGTTCACTTTTTGAATGAATGCTCTCTGGAGAGTGCTACAGGTTGGGGTGAGCAGAGCCCAGAGGCTCCCCACTTCCAGCCCCAGGTTCTGCAGCAGGGTGGGGGAGTGAGACCAGAGTTCACACAACTGTGACTCTGTTCAGGTTTGCAAGGTGAGTCTATGGCTGGCCGATGACTCTGGTTGGCAACTTCACCCAGCATGGATTGGACTTGGGTGGTGGGGACAAAGAGAGGACTCAGTCTCAGGGACTCAACAGAGGAGAAAGAGCATCCCTATGATCTGTGGGAGTTCAGACCCTGTGCACCCACCCTCTTTGCAGGGCCTCATGGCACACTATAACTGCTGCAGCCCCATCCCCACACATACCCTAGGCCTCTGTGACACCTTATTTCCTTTCTCTTCCCTATATTGCACAGAACCACCATTGCACTTTGACATTATCCTTCTCAAAGTTCTTTCAGTCCATGGGAATTGCAAGTCCTGCCTGTGTTCTGAAGAGTTAGTGTCTTCTCTCTGAGCCTCAATTTCCCCACCAGCACAATAGAAATATATGAACCTGAGGCATGTCATATGTGTCTGGGTTTTGGGGAGTCTTAGTCTTTAAACCTGCCTGCTTGGTAATAAGCACACAGTAGGTGTTTTATGGATTGGTTGGGTGAGCCTGCCTTGCCCAGGAGTTGGGATAGAGAAAACTATTAAGTGATGTGCAATGGCCTGCCTCCAGTGGTCACTCCCAGGATGGACTGGGAACAGTCTCTCCCTGTTGTGCCTTCTCAGGAGTATCTGGGACATTCTGCTTAATTATTTTCATTCTCATCATCCCCATTTTACAAGGAGAGAGACTGAGCTCCAGGAACTTTTGTTTTCCCCAGGTCAATCAGCTAGTAGGCAATAGAGCTGAAATGTGAACCCAGGCAGCATGGCTCCAGGGCCCACATCCCTAACTATTGGAGTATATGTGCCTCTTTATAGTTGAGTTGGGGATCTCCAAAGTGGTAAAGGTTCAGAAAGGAACTATTAAAAATTAAGCTATTTTTATCTCATCCTTTAAATTTTGTATGTTTTGAGTGAATGTATATTTTGTATGTAGTACATGTATGTATTTAAAAAGAGTTTCATTTCAAGCTGTCCGCAGCCTCTGCAGTGCCGGTTCAATCCCCGCTGGCTTTGGAGCAACCCCCATGGTGAACAGACCTCTCCTGTCTTGCCCGCTGCTCCCCTCAACAGTGTATTTTGTCAATCTGCCTGTTCTGTTCCCCACTCTGTCTCTGGTGAATCCTCTCACCCTCCTGTGCATCTGGCCTGAGCCCCAGCTCTTGTATAAAAAAAAAAAGAGGTTCATTTCAGCACTATTTACAACCACCAAGTTGTGGACTGGGTACCAAGTAAGTGCCCAATGACAGATGAATGGATTAAGAAGATGTGGTATATATACAGAATGGACTACTATGCAGTATTATATATAAGAAAACAAACTTGTCACTTACAACAGGGTGGATTGAACTGGAAGGGATTATGCTGAGTGATATAAGTCAGAAGAAGAAAGACAAATACTGCATGATTTCAATCATATGTAGAATATAGAAAACAGGGCCTCCCTGGTGGCGCAGCTGGTTGAATGCAGCACTGTGAAGCTGTCCACAGCCTCTGCAGCATGGGTTCAATTCCTGGCTGGCCAGGGAGATTCCCACATGACACGGCAGACCTCTCCTGTCTCACCTGCTGCTCCCCTCAGCAGTGTATTTCGGTCCTCTGCCTGTTTTGCTCCCCACTCTGTCTCTGGTGAATCCTTTCACCCTCCTGCACCTCTGGCCTATACCCCAGATCTTGTATAAAAATAAATAAAAATCTTTAAAAAAAATATATATATACATATAGAAAACAAAAGAAAGGAACTAACAAAACTCAACCAAAAGAAAGCCTAGAAATATGACTGCAGAGCTGAGGCTACTGGGGAAGGGGATGGTCACCAAGTTGGGGAGGGGGCCCAAAAGTCTGTGGTGAAGGACTCTGGGTACTTTGGTGATGGGTGTGGTGATATAGATCTGAGGAGGGATGAACCTAAATTATATACAGTGTTGTAAACTAGTGTTACCTCAATAATTAAAATTAAAAAAGCATCAGTTTCTAAGAAAAAAAAAAGAGCTTTAATGAGTATGACTTATATATCATGAAATCCACCCATTTTCAGTGTGGAATTCAGTTGTTGTTAGTAAACATGCATAGTTATGCAATCATTACCACAATCCAATTTTATGCCATCCCACTTCCTTTTGGCCTCCATTGTTTCTAATGTGAAATTTTAACAGGGTGGCTCCCAGAAATTCCAGGTTCCCTGCCCCACCCAAAGGAGGGTAGAGCTGAGCAGGGAAGAAAAGCTTGAGAGAGACTGGAGAAGGAAGGAAGAGGGATGGAGAGCCAGAAGGAGACCTGGAGGAGGCACGTGGAGTGGAGAGACACGTGAAGAAACTGAGCTTGCCTGTTGGCCGTAGACTGGTTGAAACGGATGTGGGTGAGATACCCATGAGAAGGTGACAATGGCAACTTTTACCTTGATTTTGATTTTGCTCTTTTCCTCCCAGACTTGTCTGGTTGTTTCTGATCCTTTTCTGTGGGTCCCCACTGGAAGATGCTTTAGACTTGTGGCAGGCTTTGGGGCCTTGCTCTGGGCCAATCCAGTTTGGGTGGCCATTTACCCACAAGGAGATGGGTGACTTTGGGTGCTTGATTTAGAAACTATATTCTTTGCCTTTTCTTTATTGTTTACTAATTGTGTTCAAGTTCCTTCCCATTAAAGTCTTATATGTTTTGTCTTCATGTAGCAGATGGCAGTACCTATTTAGAGCAGGCAGGTTTGGGGGTTCTAAGGTGCCCCTCTCCCTGCCATGTAACAAAATCAGCTGTTAATCTTTTTATAGTTTGCTTATATGATGCATTGTTTTTCTCTTGCTGGTTTCAAGATTTTCTCAACTGCTGTCTTTCAATATTTCCCTAAGATATCTACGGATCTTTTTGGTGTTTCTCCTGTTGGACTTCGAGTGTGTAAATTAATGATTTTCATCAAATTTGGGAAATTTTAGGCCATTATTTCTTCAAATATTTATTTCCCTTCTTTTTCTCTCTCCCCCACCTTTTGGGGCTCTCATTAAGTGAATATAGCCATGTTCTGTGTAACAAAGTTTTGGTCAATGACAGATGTCATGTATGGTGGTGGTCCCCAAATTCCTACTTAGTAATGACAGTGCAGTTGTAATATCACTTGCAGCAGCTTCACACGTATGTCTTGATAGATCATTTTCTCTTGTGCTTGATCTAATCACATGTTGCTTTGTTCATCATGGTATATACTATTCTCTACTAATGCTGTGTTCACACAGAAACAAAATCGCCTAATGACGCAATTTCCAGAATGTGTCCCCATCACTAAGTGATGTATGGCTGTATTGATATGTTTGATAATGTTCTACAGGTCTCTGAGACTGTTCATTTCTCTTTATTCTTTTTTCTTTTGGTTTTTCAGATCGAATAACCTCAGTCTATCTTTAAGTTTGCTGATTCTTCTATCTTCCAGTTAAAAGATACTGTTGAAACCTTTTAATTAATTTTCCATCCCGGTTATTGTAGTTTTTAACTCCAGAATTTCCATTTGGTTCTTTTCTAGCTATTTATATTCTGTTTGATAAATGTTTCCTTTAATTCTTTATACATGGTTTCCTTTAGTTCTTTAAACACATTTATAATAGCTACTTTGAAGCCTTTTTCTGCTAAGAGCAACACCGAGACCACTTTCGAGGCAGTTTCTATTCACTGCTTTCCCCCTCTAAATGGATCACACTATTCTGTTTCTTTGCATGCCTTGTGATTTTTTGCTGAAAATTGACATTTTAGATAATCCTTTGTAGCCACTCTGAATTTTGATTCCCCACTACCAACAGGATTGTTTTTGCTGAAATTTTTTTTGTTGTTTGTCTAGTGACTTACCTGGACTAATTCTATGGATCTGTCTTCCTCATGGCATGAGGCTACTGATGTCTCTGATCAGTTTTTTTATTATTATTAATTTTTGTTCATTTTTAAGCCTGGCTTCCTGAGAATTGGCCTGGGTCAGTATAATTTAGCGGTCTGCCAATGATTGGTCAGAAACTATACTTAAACATCTTGATCTAGTAAGTAAACATCTTGATCTAGCATTTGCATATGGGTTGGGGAACATGTTTGATTCAGGCAGTTAACTTATCTTCCCCAACTTATACTTTCTGTGTGCTTAAGCAAATGATGAGGAGATAGTGGAAGTCCTCTCCAGTTCCTCTTAGCATACACACAGCCTTCCATACCCCCAGGGATATAGGGGAGCTTATCAAGACTCACTCTTGTTTTCTTGTTCCTGAATATCTTGTTAAGTTTCTTGCTATTCTGCTGATTTGTTGATTGCCCCACCTAGTATTATCCACAGGCTCGTTGCAATTTGCCTTAATGTACACAATTTTAAAGAAATATGCCTATACTTTGTGCACACTCATATGATATTTCCTGGTAAAGGTAAACAGTGAAACAAGTATGGCAAGCACTGCTCTCATTTTGGGTGTCTGACTGGTCTGTCCTGGTTGAGGGCTATATCTGGAGGATGAATTCCGGACCTTGTCTCCTTGGATGGGGCCTGGGGGCATTTGAGAATAGCTGTTGTAGCAATAGGATTCTCTAGAAGGCACCACAGTGGTAAATTGTGGTCATTCAAATTCAGACAGGCTGAATTTGCCTGTCTGAGATAGCCAGTCTTGTCTATCCTGGCTGGGCCTCTGCCCTTACTGGTCTGGCTGTTCTGTCAGCAGACCAGGGGTAAAGAGCCAGATGCCCTCTACACTGGCTTCCAGTCACTAGAGGCCTGCCAGGCACTCGGGTGGAAGATCTAGCAGAGCCAAGAGAATGATCAATTCCCTCGGGGCCAGGCTGCCAGCAAGGGGGGTTAGGGGACACCCAGGAAGTAGCTGACTCCTGTTCCAGAAGCCCAGACAGGAGAGAGCTGGGGCCTAAAGTCCCATGGGTGCTCACTTAGAAGAGGAGGAGTCAGAGAGGAGCCCCCTCCCCCCCGCACTTCCCCTGTCCTTGGTTTGGGTACGTAGAGAGGCCTGTGCCCATGAGCTGAAGGTCAGTGTGCTCAGCAGGCACTGTGGCTGGGAGGATGGAGGGCAGAGGGGAAAGCTGGGCTGACAGTCACGTACACTGATGTCATTGGCTACTCCGCCTCCCCGAGGTATCGCTTTCCTCATTGCTGAGCCTGCAGCAGAGTTCAGGGGGGCAGTCACGTCCCATCCCTGGCAAGGCCCTTAGGCTGCTCACTGCACAGCCTCCGGGGCTGCTGAGGTCAGGGTGGCACTTGCCAGCGCTGTGTAGTGACAATTCAGCTCCAGTGGTGGAGAAGGGGTGCCCAGGGAATGGGAAGAGTGGCAGGGACAGGTGTCTGGGGGCTGGGAGTGGCCAGGCTGCTGAGAAGGTATCCCAGGATGCCTGGGGGTGTGAACTGAGCTAATATCACAGGTGAGCAGTGGCACAGCTCAGGAGTGCCCAATTTGAGGGGAAAGATAGCCTCTGCCCACAGGTGGCTTGAATTCTGAGGGAGAAGACAGAGCCCTTGTCCTTAGGGCATTTCTAGTCCGATGGGAGAGAGCCTGCCTACCTAGTGTGGGAGACACAGCCTGTCTGCAGACACAGCAGCTGTTTGGGCTGGGTGTGGTGGTGGCAATGATTTGTTTCCCCTCCCCTGTTCTCTTCCAGGCCGCTCATAGCAGGTCCTTTTGAGATCCCTTCCCCTGATGTAGGGAGGGCCTGCAGGTGCCCCACGTGTGACTGTCCACATGCAGAGGGGCTGGGCCAGGAGAGCCCAAGTGCAGACAGACAGCGGCGTCCCAGTGTCTGAGCTCCTCTTTGGGGCTGGGTCCAGCAGAGGGAGCTGACAGCCAGCAGGAGCTGAAGCAAGTCATCCCTGACCCCTGAGGTGGCCTTGAGGAGCTTCAGCTGCTTGCCCAGAGTGGGGATTCACCCCATGGTTGGAGCCGGAGTGCCAGGAGGCATACTTGGGGACCAGATCATGTCAGTCCACCTGCCACTTATTGCTGCCTCATAGAAACCCCTCCACAGAATCACAAATTCTATTCTTTTCAGCTGGACCTATGGAGTTCTTCCCACTGTCCCTGGGGTAGGTTGTAAAATAGAAGCTCAGACCCTTAGATATGAATTCTGCGCCCTTGCTTGCTAGTTCTGTGACCATAGGCAAATTATGTACTTTCTCTGGGCCTCAGGTTCTTCATCTGTAAAATGGGTTGCCGCACAGGACACTGCATGGAACGTGTCTGGTGCATAGGAGGGGACAATTAAGGTGACTTCCTTTTTCTCCATTCCATTCCTCTTTATTTCACTCAGTGGACATCTCCTGGAGCTGAAGCTAAAATGCTGGGGTTGGGAGAAGCCTGCTGAGGTGAAAATCAACCAAGAGTCAGCAGCATTAATTTGGCAGGTTTCCTACAGGAATGAGGTTTTGGATTGGGGTCAGGGAGATGCTCCTTTATAACCCCTATCACAGCACATTAGACTGTAGGCAGAATGAGGAGGCACTGAAGGTGTAAGGGGTGTGACCCATTGGCACCCCCATCAGCACCCCCACCACCCTTCTACTCACATGCTCCTGGCTGCAGGTCAGTCCCAATAGGACTTACTGGCCTCTTGACATCCCAATCTGTGCTGAGATCTTCTTGGGTTATGTAACTTTCTGGGTATTCTTTCCCTTTCTTGTGAAACAAATTTATTGAGTAGTTATTATGTGCCAGCCCCTGTTCTGGACACTAGGAGACAGCAGTGAGCAAAACTAATACAGATCCCTGACCTCATAGAACTCATATTCTAGGGGCAGGTAAAAACACTAAACAAAATATGGATATCAGAGGGTCGTAAGTGCGCTGAAGGAAAATATAGAAGGGATGACGAATAGGAGTGTGAGTTCAATAGGGAGGCCCAGGAGGGCGACACTGAGAAGGCAACATTTGAGGAAAGGTCTGAAAGGGAGAACCTGGTGCACAACTGAGAGAAAACTTTTTATGAGAAGGAATAGCATGTGCAAAGGCCCTGCAGTGGTAGCAGAGCCATCTTGTTTGAGGAACAGCAAAGGGACAATGAGTTCAGTGTGGAATGAGTGAGAGGGAGAGCAGTGGAAGATGAGGTAAGAGAGGTGAGAGGGACCAGGTCCTCTAGGGGATGGTAGGTCTCTGTCAGGAATTGGGCCACCGAGCAAATCCAGAGAAGAGACCAGGGGCATTACTTTTTCCATGATAGGTAATGGGACAACAAAGAATGCTCCCTGCTTTAATAAAAATGAGCCCTGGGATTTCTAATATTGGCACTGGAAATATACTCCTAACTGAGGGGAGCAACTTGGTCCATGAGGTTCTGCCTCCGTGGGGGTCCATCATTAGATTCTGGTGCCATCCCATATTGGGCTTGGAGAGAGGGATGAGGGGCTGCTGGAGGGAAGGTTGAGAGCAACCCAAGGGCAGAACATGATGTTAACCCAGCATCCTCAATACCTTCACTTACATAAGATGCTTAGCACCGTCGTGAATGAAGATATGAGGGATGGAC
This sequence comes from Talpa occidentalis, assembly GCF_014898055.3. Classification (NCBI taxonomy): domain Eukaryota; kingdom Metazoa; phylum Chordata; class Mammalia; order Eulipotyphla; family Talpidae; genus Talpa; species Talpa occidentalis. Next base: position 61,491,945 of record NW_023602073.1, on the reverse strand, counting down.
ACAGGCCCTGCCCCTTAAACCCCCATAAAGCAGAGACCAGACTGGAGTGTTTCCCACATTGCAGAGAGAACTAGGCCTCAGAGACAGTGTGACTGATAAGACTTCACTTTCACCTTTGCAAACTGGCATCTCCTGTGGAGTGCTTCTGCTGGCTCCTGGAGGGCATTTCTGTAGCTGAAGCATGTTTTCCCCCCTCACCCACAACACACACACACACACACACACACACACACACACCACACACCCTCAGTTACCCAGACACTCACACGAAACTGTGAGTGAGGATTTCCATTTCCTGAAATTCAGTCTTGTCTGAGCCTCTTCCCTGACCTCCCTGGGCCACATCAGAAGGGGCCATTCCTCATAGGGTGCTCCTCCAACACTCACATAGGGTGGTGGTCTTGTGGACCTCAACTTAATAACCCCAACTTCAGGCAGGAATGGAGGATAGTGGCCCAGAGCCCAGTAATAATAGTAAGGATCCAAGAAGGATAACTGCAGCCTACATCCTCTAGCCCTGAGCAGGCCAGACTCTCCTAGATGTGCTC
>NW_023602073.1:61456861-61491297 GCF_014898055.3 Talpa occidentalis | reverse complement strand
TAAGCAAGGACTAGTTAGTTTTAGGTGTTAGTTGTGACACATTTATACTTTACACGTGAATAAACTATATAACAAGTTATATATCATACAGACTATACAGACAGTTCATTCAAGTTTCCTCTGAGATGGCATAGAAAAAATGAAAAGCATAAAAGCACCATCAAATAATTATCTGGGCTGGCCAACCACTACTGGTATTGTAGTACTAGTAAGTCAAAGCCAAGTTTGACCTCAATTATGAGCCAGTTTCATAGAAATTAAACTCTGGCTACGAAAGTAACCCAAAATCTAACACCCTGGTCATTGGCCTTGCAAATGGATGCCAACGGTAATGAGGATTTGGGGGGTGTAGTGGTGGGGGAGAGCTCCATTTAACCCATATGGCTACTCAGAGTAGGAACAGCTTGATTTCCACTGATACTGGGCACACACACAGAGAACACACATATTAACACTCATGTTCTTCAAGCCTGAAGGAGTTGGTTTCAACATCCATCTGAATCTACCTCTGGAGGAGTGTAACTAGGACGGTCATAAAATGGAATCAATTAGTGCCCAACAGAATCTCAGATGGAATTTAAGAAAACCAATCATGTTCCTGCCTTAAGGAACTTGTGTCTCTTGGAAATTTGTGATGAGTGCATGCTCTGGGTTGATGTTTGGAAGGACAACTTCTTCCACAAAATGGGAAATACTCCCAAGACACACACTTCAGGTTCTAGACTTTAAATGTAGCTGTACTGTTAATAGCCAGGGAGGTAACAGGGAAGGTGGTTCAGTCCTGGGGGCTGGGGATCAGAGCTGACATGCATTGTGTGTCTTGAATACAGAGCTGGCAGATCAAACAAAATTACTAGGCCATTGTCCCTCCAACTCACCCTTGCTTGGGAGATAGAGTATCATTTTCTTAGTCACTGTGTGAGCAGCTGATAGGCTGTTTCAAAAAGTGAAATATCCTGATATCCAGGAGAGTCAAAATGGCCTGATTTGGTAAGGCGGTTCTTGAGTTTTAAGTTCATTTCAAATAATTTAAGTTCAAAAACCTCGATGCTAAGAAGGTTCATAAACATTATTATGCCTTTATCCTTCCTGTAAATACATAGTTCTGGATTGTTCACTGCAATAATGAAAAACAAGACTGAATTTAAGCTCTTAAGAATTTCCTTTTAGACATTATGAACAAAGGACAGCCCAGTTCTTCCCAGACTCCCTCTGGGTGTAGAAGTTACCAGGAACAGCATCTTCATTAATATCTAGTGAGCATCCCATCAGTGCCTGCTTGTAATAGAGATTGTCTCCTTTTTAAATTTGGTCCCTCTGCTGTTAAATAATTTGCCTGGTATAAAACAAAACAAAACAAAAACAAAAAAAAAACAAGAACAGAGCATAAAGGATGAGGATAGCTTTGCTGAATGAGGCAATAGGAGTCCTGACCTCCCTCCCTGCTTTTGCAGTTCTGCAAAGACTCAATGAACAGCACCAGACCCAACCAAAATTTTCAAGTCACCAGGGCTGCTGCAAAGCCAGGAGCTTAACAACCAGTGAATGCTTTTTCACCCCCTGCGCCAGAGGCACAAAAGAAGACACACATTAATTATGTGAGAAAGGGAAGGATGGAAGAGAAGCATGTCTTCTACTCAGGGCAAGACAAACCATGGGAGGGCAGGCTGGGGGCTTCCCAGACAGAGAAAAGCTCCAAAGGGGCGGACCCACAGCGATTCTAATCCTGAAAGTCATTAGAAGCCATCTGAGAAAGTGGGGCATTTAGCCTATCAAGTTCATCCACTTGAGGTGGGTGATGCATTAGTATCTCCTGGTCCTCTGAGACATCCTCCCCAGCAGCTACCAGATTAGTGAGGGATTTGCTTCGAACACACTGGAAATCTACATGGCGACTCTTTCCTTCTTCCTTTTCCCATGACATCTGGATAAAGGGGCGCTGTACATAATTGTAGATGACTTCAGACCGGCCACCAGGTCGCCTCTTAATTTTTTCTTTACAGGTGGGGTAACCTGAAAGAGAGGAAAAGGCCATCCAGAAATTGCTCATTCTGGTTTACATACTTCCTCCTTCCTGACTACATCAATTTCCTCCCAAATCCAAAGACTAGTCATAAAAACTACCAGGGAAGGGACTAGTCCTTGACCATGCCCTATAAGCCCCAAGCACCAACATACTCATTTCCCTCCTACTCAGGTTAGTAGGTCTTGTTCTTAGAAGGGAAGTAACAAAAATTCTGTCCCTTCTACTTTCTGAAGCCTTTATAGTATAGGCAGCAATATTATAGAGCAAAAATTCAGCCAGGGTACAGCTACTCCACTCCTCTAACGCTTAGAGGGCACACTATATGAGTGTGGCTGGAGAAGTGTGGAACATTTAGTCAAAAGAAAAAATAGGGGAGCCTCCCCTGGTGGCACAGTGGTTGAGCGCTGGGCTGCGAAGCTGCCTGCAGCCTCTGCAGCGCCAGTTCTATCCCCGGCCGCCGGCGAGGATCTCACATGGAGCGGCAGACCTCTCCTGCAGCCCGCTGCTCCCCTCAGCAGTGTATTTCATCAGTCTGCCTGTTCTGCTCTCTGCTCTGACTCTGGTGAATTCTCTCACCCTCCCGCGCTTCTGACTGTACCCAGTGCTTATATAAATAAATAAAAATCTTTAAAAAAAAAAAAAAAAAGAAAAAACGGGGATGCTGTCTCAAGTACTGAAAGGCTGTCACATGGAAATGGGAGGAGCAACCCACATGGCAGGCAGACCTCTCCTGTCTCACCTGCTGCTCCCCTCAGCAGTGTATTTCAGTCAGTCTGCCTGTTCTGCTCCCCACTCTGTCTCTGGTGAATCCTCTCACCCTCCCGCACACCTCTGGCCTGCACCCCGGTTCTTGTATAAATAAATCTTAAAAAAAAAAAGAAGAAAGAATTGGTCTCTGTGACCATTCCAGAGAGACCACAGGTTGGAAACCATTGCTCAAGATCATAAAGCAGTGCTGTAAACACATCCAGACATTCTTCAATGGTATGTGGTGGAATAATCTTAAGCTTTGAGACCCCAAGCTACAGTTTGTAGAAGGACCCCTTCAGGTCCCAGAAAGAGCCTCACCAAGATTTGCTAAAATGGTGGCCTCCCACTTGGTGAGCCCATGAGCTTGCTACCTTTACCTACCAGTGTCCTTAGCCCTCACTGCTCTCTAAGGTGAAACAGTAACCTGGAACATATTCCTATCGCTGTTTTAAAGCATTTTCAACTAGAAATAAAATGAAATGTAAGGGCAAATAAAAACAAATTTAAGAATCCTTCAAACTTGGGTAGGAATGTAGTTCTCACATGTGCCTACTCTCTAGGTCCTCTGGAAGTTGAGTTTTAAGGAGATAAGCTGCGGCCATAGAGCCAAAACCTCCTTCATAAACCATGTGAGCCGAATATTAAGCAAGAGCATGTTTACCTTCAATTCCAATGCGAATGTTTTTCAGGCCCCGTTCCTTTAATACTGTTTTAGCAACATCCCGATTCTCAATATATTTGAAGAATCTATAGAGTTTGGAGCTGTAAAGAACTGGAGAAAAAACAAGAGCTGGATTAGTCATGGTGTGTGGACCCCTGTGAGGAGGAGGGGATGAACTCAAGGGATCAGATTAATGAAAGGTACACCTGACGCCAGATTAAAATCAGTCACAGGAAAGAAACCATCTGAAGAACTGTTTGTTTCAGGGTGGAGGAGGCCTTTTTGAATATGACAAAAACCGTAGAAGCCATAAAAGAATTGATACACTTGACTACATAAAATTAGAACATCTACAAACAGCCAAAACCACCATTAACAAATGAAAAAGGCAATCAGCTGGGGAAAATATTCCAACTCATAGTTAATTTTCCTTAATACATATAAAGGAGGGTGGTCACAAGAGTAAAAGACAATTCAATTTTGTAGTGGGCAAAAAAGAATTAACATGGAAAAGGAGATTAAAATGGCTCTTAAAAATTAAAAGATGTTCAGCCTCATTCAGGAAATGAGAAATGCAAATTAAAACTCAAGTGAAATGTGTTTTACCTATCAGAATGGCAAAAATAAAAGTAAAACCTGTTCTGAGATGGCCTGGGAAACCTGTCATATTGTTTTGTGAGAGGACAATTTGGCAATATCTATCAAAATTGTTAGAGCATAAAGCTTTTGATAGAGAAATTCTATTTATAGAGATAATGTATGAAAAGACTTTAAAAATATTCACAACAGCATCATTTATAATTTGTTGCTTAATGCTATCAATGAGGCTGGTTCAATCAACAATGGCATAGGTATACAGTAGAATATTATGTAGCCATAAAAAAGGAATTGCTTGGACACAAAGGAAGACTACATTAATTGCTTATGTATGCACAGTGACTGTATCTGGAATGATATAAACTGAGAAGGAAAACTGGGTAGAAGAGGTAGTGATGAGAGCAAGATTTTTCATTATATCCTTTATAATTTTTGAATTTTTAATTACCAATTCAAAAGGATTTAAACATGAAATGGAGATGACACCATTATTTATGTTAGCTCAGTACTGACTACAGTAACAGACATCAGGTGTAGCAGTGGGAGGTGCAGCAACACCCACACTGTTAGCCAGTATGAAAGCTAGACCTGAGTGTGTCGTCTGGGTAAGAGTGCACATTGTCACTGGTTTGGCTGTGGTGTGCACATTAGTTCTAGGATCCAGTGACTGCTCTGAGCAACATATTTCTTGCTGAAAGCATCTAAGCTATACAGGGGGCCCCTACTTTGGGAATATTCCTCCCCCATGGGAGGGGGGTGGTCTTCATCCCAGTCCACAGAATCCTCATCCGTGAGCACGACGATGTGGCACTCTCGCTCCCCTTTCTTGGCACAGCCCACCATGATGGGCAGGATCAGCTCTTCGAGGTAGTGATCAAACTGCTTGTGAGCACCGTCATTAGACAGTTCATGCAGTAAAGCACCTGGAGAGAAAACGCATATGAACATGTTACTCCCCAAATGTACACAGTATTAGAGTAAAAATGACTGAAGTAACAGTGTTATCATTGAAAAGATCCAACGAAATGTCCCATGTAAAAGCAAAGAGATTGTTTGGCCTCAACGTGACATTAAGCTGATTTTGTGAGAGATGTTTCACAGTCTACCACTATTCAATTTACTCATGTTTAATAATCCCTGAGGATTATAATCAATTCAGGTTTTGTTGGACATACAAAGTCAGACCATAAACATTAACTCTCTAAGAAGGCGAACACCATCATTTGGGGATGACTCTTCATAGCACTTCTTCTGAAGAAGCTCTGAATTCCAACTGGATTTAAGAGTCCCACAAAAGAGGAGTAATCTGAAGTTTGGCAAAAGAAAGGAATTTGCTCTAAGTGTGTACTAGGTCCAGTAGAGAAACCGAAAGTCCAGAAAACTTCATGGAATATGCGAGGAAATACTAAGACTTTAAAGAATAATCCTTTAATAATTTTAAACCTCAGTAGCAAGAGCATGGACTTTGAGACATCAGTTCTAATCTTAGCTTTAATGCTCAGAGCTTTGAACAAGCTAATTTGATGAGATTATCACCCATCTTTCAGAGTTAAGTGTTATAAGACTTAAACAAGTTCACATGCATACAACACTTAGTAAACACTAATAATAATGATAAAAGTAATTACAGACATAACTTGCTTTACTGTGCTGCACACATACTGCAGGTTTGTGGCAATCCTGTGCCAAGCAAGTATCAGGCTCATTTTCTCAAGAGTATGTGCTCACTTTGTGGCTCTGTGTCACATTTAATAATTATTATTATTACTATTTTTTTACACATAATGGTATTGCACACTGAATAGACTACAGTATGGTGTAAACATAACTTTTATGGCATTGGGAATCGAGAACCTCATGTGACTTGCTTTATTGGGATGTTTGTTTTATTGCAGCGGTGTGGAACTGAACCCACAGTGTCTCTGAGGCGGATCTATCTAAGAACCCAGCCAATTTATGCTGTCTGACTTCATTAGTAAACCATTTTTCTTGTATCTGACGATCAGTATCCTTATTTGTTAGAGTTAAGATACCAAGGTCCCCAGAGGGGAAGCAATTAGCTTGGTGACTCATGGGTCAGGCAAAATTAGAACCCACTACATGTTCTCCTTTGTTTACTTCCTCACAGTGCTTTGAAGCGAGAGAGAGTAGGTGTATTATGTCTCTGCCCTGCAGAGGAATTTCAACGTACCACTGAAACTACCTCTGCCTGGTAATAAAAAAATATCAGTTAATTCCAAGCAAACTCGAAGTTCAGCTGCTCCTGTACTTACTCAGATCTTGACACCGGATAGTGTTGAAGTCAAAGTTAATGCAGAGGTAATCGCATGTATCTCTGAGGTCAGGGATAGAGATGCCATCAGGACAATTGATGATACCAGTTTTGTAATAATCCTATAAACAGATTAGGAAGACGAAATGTAGCAGAGAATATGATAAAAAAAAAATACCTCTTCAACCCCCTCTTTCTTTCTGGTTCCGTTAAAGTGATGCGTTTCTAGGACTATCACCAAGTGGGTTGATTCATTGGATGGCAAAGTGGCTCCTGGTTATGCTGACACATTTAATCACAATCTGATACCTGACTGACTTCATGTAAGCAGGAAGGACTTATCAGCCACATTCAGAAATAAAGAGGGAAAGGCAGCAAATGGAAACTAGAGACTCTACTTCAGCACATAGTTCGATGGCACACTCGAGGCAAGTGACTACGCATGCCCCTGGGAAAGGGATAGAACAAAAAGGCTACTACACACCAGCACCGTTCGAAATACAGTTGCACTGATTCCTTCGGCAATCTCATACTCTCCCTTCTCATTGGGCCTTGTGAAGTTATACTCTCTTCCTGGTCCAAACATCCTGAAAGATAACCAGGCAACAACATTATCATCTCCAGCAGGATTCTTCACAGATGAGATTTCTCTGTTCTGCATTCCATTCTGGAAGACTCCGTTCTCTCTCATAGTATAAGTTAAAAACACAGTATTAAGAGTCAGCCCCTAAAAAAATCTGTTCAAGACTTAGGAAATTTTCAGACAGGAAAAGACAACAACTGCTTTTGGCATTTGAATGCAAAAAGGAATGAGGCAGCAAGTCTTCAGGATTCCCGGTAGTTAGTGTGGGTGATAGCAAACGAAGTAAAAACCACACCTGCAAGCTGGACCTCTGGGAAAATCTCTGGAATGTGTGAGGGCTGCCTCTCAAGCCCTTCCCCCTGCCCAGGAGTCAGAAGGCAACTCAGGAAGACAGTGTGTCTCATGCCCCTGACCTTTCCTATTCCTTCCCCTTGTCTATCAGCAGTAGCAGGTAGATATGTTAATGCTTTCCCTTTCCTAATGCATTTTAATTGTGGGCTCTAGAAAAAAGGTCCTTTATTAAAAAAAAAGTTTTATTTATGCATGCATACAAGAACTGGGGTGTAGGCCAGAGGTGCTGGGGCGTGAGAGGATTCACCAGAGACAGAGTGGGGAACAGAACAGGTGGATCCACTGAAATACACTGCTGAGGGGAGCAGTGGGCGAGACAGGAGAGGTCTGCTGTGCCATGTGGGTCAGCTCCCTGGCTGGGGATCGAACTTGTGCTGCAGTGGCTGGCGAAAGCTTGATAGCACTGAGACTTTAACCCCTGCATCACCAGGAGGCCCTGGAAAAAAGATCTTTAATTCAAGGAGTAACTCTAATGATGGGCATTTCAGGTCAAGTAGAAAGAAGGGTAAGTTACTAGGTTGATTAGCAGTTTGACATAGTTCAGAGAGGTACCTGCTCTGGGTCATGGGAGCACAAGGTAGAGGTGTTGCTTTCCTTACTCATCCCTTCCCAACCTTCCTCCCCTTTCTCAGATCCCTCCCAGTGAAACTGGCTCATGACTTGTTATTACCGTGTGTGTGTGTGTGTGTGTGTGTGTGTGTGTGTGTGTTTGTGTGTGTATGAGAGAGAAAAAGAGAGAGAAAATGAATGTCATGGGATAGGAAGCCAGCACAAAGGCCAAGGTAGGCAACTGGTATCTTCAGCCAGCCTGAATTCCCAATGGGAATTCACTGCTATTTCCTTCCTTATTCTGCTGGGAACCCTGTTTAACTCTTCACAACTGGTATCCTCTACCCTGCATTAGCTGCTTCTTAAAGGTCTGAAAGACTTCATACCACATGCTTTCCAAATCACTGCACCATTCATAAGAAATCCATCCTGATAAAAGTAGTCTTCAAAAATTGCTGACATTTTTCTGGAATGTTCTGGCTGAAGTCAAGATAGCTATTAATGAAAACAGTGGGCAAAAATGCCACAAATACGCCCCCCAACACACACATCTATCATTGGCAAGACCTAAATAAGCTCAGTTGTTTATCTGTAGTGGCATGGATTTATATTAATCCATTCAGTCTCTCAGCTTGTTTCTTTTGTGATGGATGGTCCCATTGGTTAGTTCAGTGACTAAGCTAATGAATACTGTATGTAGCCAAAACACAGAGCAAACTTACTCAAGTCTCAGAATTTGTGACCCTGGCCAACAGTTGGTTTCTGTATCTAAAAATATCTAGATAAAGAATCAAACTCTCCTCTTCATGGGGAAACCTACCACTAGAGTCAAAGAACCAGTGTTACCCAAGAATCTACTGCCCAGAAAACGCCTGCCTTTCTTCCCTTGATAGGTCCGGGGGGCAATAATGGTGGTGATACTGAGAACCAAAAGTCCAGTTCAATCAAATATAGGACTAGTCTGGAAAATGTTTTATCGTTCTGGTTTAATCTTAATTCAGATCTGAGAACTATATTGTTTTGCTTATGGTTAAAAATGGTCTAGCATGAGTTTATAATGTTTACGTTCAAATATACACACACTTGAGGTAGATTCACTTTGGCTTAGAGTTCAGTGAATTAATGTGATTCATTCTGATTTCTAATTCAGTTCAAAGCCCTGAGTGAGGTTAGATCCTTAAATAAAACAACATCTACTTCCAAGTAGTTAAAACCCTCAGTCAAATGTGTGTCTGTATACACATAAACATTAGTAACATTATTTTACTCTTATCCAACTTGCTCTTCCTCATGTTAAGGGCTGTGGTGGGCTAGAAAGAGGGTCACTGGCTCCAAAGTTTCCTGGGTAGTGCTTCTCCTGAGCAGGCACTTTTCATATCCTAAACTCTTCTAGAGACAGAAGAACATCAAAGGAGGAGATTTCTGTCTGATGAAGCAGCCCAGATAACATGAAGAATAGAGTGCAATTATGAAACAAAAAAACAGTCAGATAGGGCCTCCCTGGTGGTGCAGCAGTTGAGCGCTGGGTTGCGAAGCTACCCACAGCCTCTGCAGCACCGGTTCGATCCCCAGCCACCAGGTGAGGGTCCCACATGGCGCGCAGACCTCTTCTGCCGCCCGCTGCTCCCCTCAGTAGTGTACTTCGTCAGTCTGCCTGTCCTGCTCCCTGCTCTGGCTCTGGGTAATTCTCTCACCCTCCTGTGTTTCTGACTGTACCCAAGTGCTTGTATAAATAAACAAATCATTAAAAAAAAAAAAAAAAAAAAAAAAAACAAACAAAACAAAAAACAGCCAGATCTAATCAATTTCAGAAAACCTGAAAAGTGAGGGAGGCATTAGGAAGAGCACAGCATCTATTGCCAAGCACAACTAGCAACAGAGGGCAGGCTTTTTAGTAAAATGGCTTTGTTTTTGTGTCCTGTGGAAGTTGCCTAATTCATTTTTTTCCAAGGGAAAATATGTTACTTAGCGCTCACCTTCACCTTATCTCAGTACCTCTGATCTGTGGAACTCAGAAAACATTACTTTTGTGAAGTTGTACAAATTGTGGATAAAAGAAATTAAGTAGCTGACTTCTATTTTACAGTCAGTTTATAGAGATTTAGGGGGTGAGATTTAGTGGGCTACTTTCCGTAGTTCTGATTGTGCTTCCTTTTAGGGGGCCCATTCCACAACACTGGCTGTGTAATAAAGTATGTACTCTCCCCCCAAAAAAAATCAACATCAGGTTTTACCAGGTTGGCTTGCCTGTCTCACAATAAGATAGAAAAATAAGTAATAAGCCTTTAATTCTCACATCTAATGCAAGATAGATAGCAGGTCTTTTTATTCAGAGAACACAGTGAATTTGAAAGGAAATCATCATCAATTACCTTCCCAACATGGTATCTGGGTGAGCAGTGAAAATTTGCGGATTCACAACAAAACGTGTGCCATCTACAAGAAGTGTCACTTTCTCTGGTGCCTGGGAATGAAGGCCACTGCCAAAGCCCACAGTGCTGTTTCCAAATCGTTCTGGAGCAATAAAGGGTTCATGGTTCCGTTTATTCCCACTCTGGAAGCAAGAGCCTTTGAAGTCTTCAGGAAGTGGCATTATGTGAGGGAACTGAAGATTTGCTGGCTGGGAGGTGTAGTCAAGTGAAAGGTCTAAAAGATCACAAAGACAAAAATAACTTGACAGCAAAAAGCATTTGGGGGAAAATAAGTTCTGTGATTGTTAAAAAAAACACACTAAATAAGCAAAAAGCCAAATTTAGGTGTTTGCAGGCAAAAACTCCTGTCTAGAGGAATGAAAAAAAATTAAAACTTAAGATTCATTAAAGCCCCTTGAGATTTTTCCCTATGTTTACATTTTGGAATGCCTATACTTAAAATGATTTCTAAATTTTAAGTAAATTTACACATATGGTAAAAAAACAAACACTAGAGAAGAATTTCTGTAGAAAACCATCAATCTCCTGTCAGACCCTATTGCTTCCTCTAGTCTTGTTTCACAGAGATGATTACTTTTTTTTTTCCCCTGCTTTTATCTCTAAATAATACTTATTGCCTGTGTTTTATTTCAGAAAATTAATACTTCTGTGAGTCAATTATTTATGTCCACATTCTTTAAAAAATGTCTTTAACTTTTATTTTCCAGAAAGGATGATGGTAGTCTCTAATAGTCCAATGAATCCCTTTAACTAGAAATTCATAGACAAATGCATTTTCTCTACGCACAAAAGAATCCTAATAACCTCATCTATTCATTCAAACAGGCAGGTCTTGCTCCCAGTGGCCATGGATTAGGATTCATTCATGGAATCTTAGTTTTTGTTCTAATTCCACCAGAGAGGTAATTTCTTCAAGTGATTTAGTTTTTTTCTAAACCTATTTTAACATCAAGGAAATGGGAATAAATGTTCACTCTGTCAACCTCACATAACAGTTTTGACTGTCAACTGAAACACAGTATATGAGAGTACTTAAAAACGTACACTGCTGTATTATGCAAAACAGGCTTAAAAGTCGGGATGTAATATATAAGGGGGAACTATTTACAACAGAATTACCAGAGGATTCAAAAATGGCCAGTTCTAATATATTTTAATATGAAAAACGTTTTTAGTGAAAAATTTCAAACATACTGAGGCACAGAATTACTACAACATGTATATACCATCATCTTTGGCAAGCTTAGTTTTAACATTTTTCTACATTTTCTTCAAACCATTTTGGAAAGAAATGTTGTAGATACAACTGAATGTCTTGTTCCCACCCCACATGTAATTTACATTAAAAATTTTTTTTAAATTGAAGTAACACTGTAAATTTATATACTCATGAACATAATTACTGCCTGTCCTAAACCAAATAGACTGGTACTAGCGTATACTCAATTCCCTCCACTGCTTCTAGAAAAAAGGAAACCAAAATCTAGAGCAAAAGCCTAGAGTTCACAGCTTCTGATAAATTTCAGTGTGTCCCTGTGTTTACATACCAAGAGATAATTTCCATATAATTCACAGGCAAGTTTGTAGCAAGAAACTCTTTTATTGCCAAAACAGGTTTTTACACTCCAAGTGCTGTTTTTAAATGAAAGCAGGTAACTAAATTAACTAATCAGTTCTTAACAGTTTTTTTCCCAGCAGTGAAAGTCATTAGAGTGGGTTGACTCCTGGAGGGTGCCCTTCTTAAATGGATGAGCAGAAAAAGCAGCTCATTGCACAAATTCTCCCTAATGGTGTACGCTAAGATGGCAGTCACACCCTGCTTTTCTATTTGTTGAAATATATAAATTAACATCATTGCCTAGTCAGAAAGATAGGTTCAAATCCCAGTCCTACAACTCCTAGTAGTATGAACCTGCGCAAGTTACCTAAGCTTTCCAAACCTTAGTTTCGATATCTATAAAAGCAGAATAATAGTTCTTGTGAAGATTAATCTTAGCAAGGATTGGCAAACTTTCTATAAAAGCACCTATTTTGGGCTTTGTGCATTAGTCTCTGTCACTGTAGCAAAAAATGATGGCTGTATTTCAATCCTCTGATTAAAAAAAATGTGAAGTTCCTAGCACAGTGAGTGCTCAATAAAAATTCCAATTGCCACCACTGTTTATTACTAGAATTCTTATTACATTATTATTAAGTGAACCTAACAGCTTATCAAGAAGTTTCAGGGCCTCCCGGGTGGCGCAGTGGTTGAGTGCTGGGTTGCGAAGCTGCCCTCAGCCTCTTCAGAGATGGTTCCATCCCTGGCCGCCAGGCAAGGGTCCCACATGGCGCGCAGACCTCTCCTGCTGCCCGCTGCTCCCCTCAGCAGTGTACTTCGTCACTCTGCCCGCTCTGCTCCCCACTCTGGCTCTGGTGAATCCTCTCACCCTCCCGCGCTTCTGACTGTACCCAGTGCTTGTATAAATAAATAAATCTTTAAAAAAAAAAAAAAAGTTTCATATCCATTAACTTAACAAATTTCTAGCCTTGTGAAATAGGAAGAATATTAATATCTCTGTTTTCCAGATTAAGAAAGCAGGGCTCAAAAGACTACAGCCGATTAGTGACAGAGCTAGAATTTGAATCTGTCTTCCCACTCTAAGCCTATGGTTATTTTTCTTAAACTATTTTGCTAAGTTAGATGTGCTGTAAGTAGAGACTGTGAAGGCCAGCTTTATGACTCTGACATGCAAGCTAAGCCAATTAACTGGGTACTTTATTTAGACTAAGAACATCTAGGCTCTCTGGGTGGAGTGGGCCCCTCTAAATTAAGTCAAGATCTAATCGCCTTACCATCACTCCTGGAACCTAGAGGATAACTAAGATTTTGAAGACCAGAAGAAACCAGGCTATTTGCTTCTTTTTCTTGGGCTGCAGCCGAGTTTTCATCCATGAGGCAGCTGGCCTCCTGGCGCAACAGCCTGTCACTCTCACCACCACAGTGAACATTCATCCTCGAACTCTGTCTCCTGAACTGTCCGCTGGATTAGAGAGAAATCCTGGAAGACAGGAAATACGCATGATTTAGAACTCTCTCTAAAGCAGTTCCCAAGGACTTTCATGGTATGAAATCCAAAGTAGAGAACTAACACGGCTCTCATTCTTGTTCTGAGGAGAAATGATATCTCAAACATTTGTGATTTTACATTGAGGAATTACGCTGATTCAAACAGCCTTTACCAAAGCACTGAAAATGTTAATACACTTGCTATTAGGGAATAATTTTAAGCTTTATCCATAAGCAAACATCAAATCCACTGACTTTAGTCATATTCACGATCAATTCTACACATAAAATGGTAGTACTATAACTTGGTAATTTTTATACCATAGAGACACTAAGTAGAGAAAGAAGAGTCCAACTGGTCAGTTAAAGAAAATCTGTCCACATATGTTTTAAAATTGAGACATATACTCCTGCAACTATTAAGCACCAGAAGTGAAGAAATAAAACAAAACAAAACAATCACAACCGTAATGCTAGTGTGAGAAATGAAAATAGAAGTCACCTGTGCTTTAAAAAAAAAAAAAACAGGCAAAATTTGCCTGCTAATGCTTAAGTTCTGGTCTGTAAGTCTTCTCTCACTTTCTGTATCAGCTTCCAACCCCCACCTCAAAATCACACCAAGATACCACTGACTATAAGACTGTCTCTTCCCCCAGCAGCACACAATCATCATGAACAACACACACTGAGTGGCTGCCAGTCTGCAAAGCATGATTAGGAGAGAAGGGCCACCCAGGAGGGGGTCATACCTTTCTTCCAGGTAATCACACCTAGCAGACTCTCCATCTATGGGGGCTGCCCAACTACTGGAAACATTCCTGAAGTTCACCCTACTTAGCACTCACACAGCTTGTGCTGTGCAGATTTCCACTTGGTGTTCTGGTGGAAGAATCATCTTACATCATCAACAATTGTTACGTATATGATTGCATGCTAACACCATTTTAGGAAGTGAGGTCACGGAAGACAGTGATTTACTGGCACCAACAAACATTAGTGACTAAATTTTGAATCCCTCATAATCTGTATTAATACATTTTTAAGCAAATGGATTGGTTAGTCCCTGTCCCTGTTTTAATTTAGGTGAAATAGGGAAATGCACTTTGAAAAGATGGGCCAATACATGTACCTGAAGACATTTTAAAGAAGTACTTTCAGCTGATGAAATCTTTTATTTTCAGGCAGTGACTCTTAGAATAATATAAGACAAACTGAGGGACTAAAGTGAATGTTCTGATAGAAAACTTGATAGCTGGACACAGCTTTTTCAGGATTACTCTTTATTAAAGAAAAAACCATATTTACACCAAAAATCACTTAAAATTGACACCCAGCAATTAGTAAAGCCAAATACAGTCACCACCGCCCTCAAGTGGTCAAAATCAAGAGTAGTGAACGGGCTACAGAAGGCTCATGGAACTGGAAAGAGCACCACTGACACTGGAACATTAAGAGAAGCTCTGTTTTAGCCTCACCTGATTCTGAATGATAATGTTTCACTCATTAGCTGCTGCTTTCAACTCTTCTCTAGCTGCTCAAGTACCAAGTTCAAACCTCTCTTTGTTGCTCTCCAAAAGATCTCTTGGACAAAAAAACAAGCTTGAATAGGCCTATCTCTTGAGAATTTGTAAAGATTAGATTGTTCGGATAAATTACTCCTTATAATAAGCAATCATTTATCCTTTAAAATAATGAATAATTTCATTATAATGGGCTATAATGAAAATAGTTTCTTTCTAGCCTATATAGTATCAGAGCTCAAAACCCAGTCCAACTTGTATACAATGAATCAATAAATAGATCTATGGAACTTAGCAGGGTAGCTACCTCCAATGAGGGAATTTAATAGGCATTTCATTTTTATTTATTTACTTTTTATAATAACTAATAGAGTAATTCCCTTCTAAAAAATTCAAACTTAACAGATAAGGCAAAGAAGGACCTGTTGATCACCACTTCTAATCTCAGTAACTCTTCCAAGTAACTATCACTACTTGTTTGTTATGACTCCTCTCAGACTTGACAAAAATGCATTTATACTGTACAGGTGTACTGGTAAAAGCATGTAGTTTTTAAAGAAAATATAAACTTTGTACTACATACATCCTTCTGATTCTGCAATGTTTTTCTAAATTAATGTTCTAGAGATCCATCCATGTTGAAAGATTGAAACCTAGTTCATTCCTTTTTAACTGCTCTATAGTCTATGATTCCACTCTCCTATCTATGAATATTTAAGTTTCTAATTTGACTATTACAAACAATGATTCAATGAATAAGATCTGACCTTACTGTGAAATTAACTCCAAGAGAGGATGTGGTTTATAGTTGGTTTCAGAACTTTGTTTTTCAAGAAACTATTTCGAGGTTAATTCTTTTTTTTTTTTTTTTTTTTAATAATTGAGCTCAATCTTTATTTGTTTATTTTGTGTTAAAATATATGGACACTGTAAGTTATACATCAGGCTTACCACCCTCCACCCCAGGAACTGATTCCTGTTTGCACATTGATGGCACATATGATTATTGTAAATACTAGCTTCTCCCAGCAAAATAAAAGCATCTCAAGATTAATTCTTAATGGCATACTTTAATCACTTAATCCAATATTTCCCAAAGTCCGCTATACATTAATTCCTCTATAACCTTAGAATGTTAGAATAAAATTGACCTATGAAACCTAAGAAGTAAACTGACTGACACTGAATTCTTCAACTTACACCTGAGCAGTTTCAACCTAAAGGTAACTCCCCTTCAGTATGGATGTTTCATTCATTTGAATGTGTATCTTTCATTGCCTACCATGGTTCAATTCTGTAACCATCCCCCAAATGAATCTTGGTCCTCAGAACAGATCTAAGAAAAAAAAAAAAAGAAAGAAATAAGCAAAGCACTTTAAAAATATAGTTCTATATAATCATAAAACTATTTTTGGTAAACACAGTCCTAAAAGTCACAGCAATTACAATAGTAAGAACGAAAGGATCATGACACACCTCACTAACTAAAGAGATGGCTTCAGAAAAGAAATGACTTAGAAATAGAACTGAGACCGTAGAGCTGTGAAGAAAAAAAAAAAAAAAAAAATCCTGCAAGCCAGTTCAAGCTTCACCTTCATAGTATGTGAAAGCATTTTTATAACAACACTCTGAAGAGCATTATAAATATGTATTTTATTATTTCACCGGCCTCCCATGAAGGTCTGTATTTTGTTAAGTCTTGATTTTGCTGATTTGGAACAGCAAAACCATGCAGCATCATAATCTCCTTATGTTGGAAATTTTTGTACAAGCTTTGATAGTGGAATTATCTCCACATATTCCTTGCACCTGAAAAAGGGGACATACTGATTTCTCCCTACAACATAATCAACCAAAGTAACTTCTAGGTAGTAAATCTATTTTCTACCTACTTGTGTTTTAACCAATTATTTCTGAAGAAAACAAGGTATTTACATGGATCACCATTCTATTAAATATCTTGCCATTGAACTACTCAGGTTTTAAAAACTAGTAGGAACGGGGTCGAGGGCAATCAAACTTAACATGAATGTATCTCAAAAGCATAGTGCTTTCAAACTTCTTAGTGGTACAAGGGTATGATCTTTTTTTTTTTTATTTATTTATGCATACAAGAGCTGGGGTACAGGCCAGAGGTGTGGGGGGGTGAGAGGATTCACCAGAGACAGAGGGGAACAGAACAGGCAGATTAACTGAAATACACTGCTGCGGGGAACAACAGGCAAGTCAGGAGAGGTCTGCTGCACCACGTGGATAGCTCCCTCACCGGGGATCAAACCCATGCACCAGTGGCTGTGGATAGCTCCACAGGTTGCGTCTTAATCCCTTGTATCACCAGGGAGGCCCAGGGCATGATCTTTTAAAAAGGCAGTATCCTCTCATATGTCAGGACCTTGTCTCCAGTGTGTATAAGAGCTAAGTGGTGAGGATGGCAGACAATTTGGTAAATCAGTCTACCTTCATCTATTGATATATTCTGTAATTAAATTTAGAAAGTAATTACATCTTTGCTAAACTTTCATTTCAAATAAATCCTAACCCTTTCAGTATGTTCTCAGGAACATACTGCAGTGAAAACTGCTACATTTCTTTCACTATTTAATTGCCTATTGTTGACTTTGGTCTAGTTCCATTATGCTTTTTCTCTGTGTACAATAATGAGAATTCTGATAATGTTTTTTATTAAACATAAATAGGTTTTGTTTTACATATGCTCTCTGGTGACAGAAGGATTTCTGAGACTAAGGTTAAAGGGGACGAAAGTGGTGGTGGTGGGGGAGGGACAACAGAGATGACAGGTACACAATATAAAATGTCTATAGGATCACCTGCTAGGCAATCATTAACTGATAGCTAAGAGCCCGCCACCTTCAAAATATACTCTCAACATATTTTCAAAACCAACCCCATTGCAGCTGTTGTGTCATGGTTCTATTCACTCCTCTTACATGTACAACCCCCCTCCAATCTCAGGAGAAAAATCTGTCTTCTCACTATTTAAGGCTTTCTGGTTTTTCCTTTTCTAGATTATTACTTAAATGTTGAATAAGACCACTACATTTTAAGCCTATATAAACTCTTCTTTTTTTTTTTAAGATTTATTTTTATTTGTGCCTCCCCAGTGGCACAGGCGGTTGAGCACAGGCTGTGAAGCTGTCCGCAGCCTCTGCCGGTTCAATCCCAGCCTGCTGCGGCGATGCCCACATGGTGAGGCAGACCTCTCCTGTCTTGCCTGCTGCTCCCTTCAGCAATGTATTTTGTCAGTTTGCCTGTTCTGTTACCCGCTCTGTCTCTGGTGAATCCTCTCACCCTCCTGCACATCTGGCCTGTGCCCCCGTTCTTGTATAAATAAATAAATCTTTTTTAAAAATATTTATTTTTATTTATTTATGCATACAAGAACTGGGGTATACACCAGAGGTGGGGGGGGGGCAGGGGAGAGGATTCACCAGAGACAGAGTGGGGAGCAGAACAGTCGAGATAGGAGAGGTCTGCTGTACCACGTGGGTAAGCTCCCTGGCCAGGATAGAACTCAGGCAGAACTCATGCCACAGTGGCTGGCAACTGCTTCATAGCACTGAGACTTTAACCCCTGCCAGGGAGGCCCCATACAAATTAATCTTAACAGCTCTAACTCTCAGAGTTTTCCTGTATGTCCCCAAACCTACAATAATTTAGCTATCAAATCAGCAAAGAAAGAGACCCTTATTAGTAGGGTATT
This sequence comes from Talpa occidentalis, assembly GCF_014898055.3. NCBI lineage: Eukaryota > Metazoa > Chordata > Mammalia > Eulipotyphla > Talpidae > Talpa > Talpa occidentalis. Next base: position 61,472,789 of record NW_023602073.1, on the reverse strand, counting down.
TCCTCTAGGTGCTCCCTTCCCATGTACTTGTATTCTGGTGAGATATGAAGCTCCTAAGAGATCCTGGAACACGTCTCTCCCCACCCCCGCAATATCTTCTAACTTTGATTACTGAGGCTCTGGGCAGGTTCTTAGTCTCTCTGTTGCAACTTCTTTCCTTACAAAAGAGTGTAATAACCATACAAGGTTGATGATATAAGGAATTAAATGAGGTAACACCTTTAAAGTGTATAGTACAAAAAACCTCAAATAGCCAAAGTTCTCCTGACCAAAAAGGAGAATGGAGGTATCACACTCCCAGACTTCAAACTATACTGCAAAGCCATAATAATTAAAACTGTATGGCACTTAAAAAAAAAAACAAACAAAACAACAATCTGTATGGCACTAGAACAAAAACAGACACACAGACCAATGGAATTGAATAGAAAACCTAGAAATAAACCCACATATTTATGGACAACTAATCTTTGACAAGGGTGCAAAGAATATGCAATGGAATAAGGACAGTTTGTTCAATAAATGGTGCTGGGAAAACTGGACTGCTACATGCAAAAAAATGAAGCTAGACTACTACTTTACACCATACACAAATACCAACTCAAAATCGATAAAAGACTCAAAAAAAGATAAAATAAGATCTGAAACTGTAAAATATATATAAGAAAATACAGACAAAACACTACATGACATACATCTCAGTAACATCTTTAAAGACGCATCCCCCCAAAGCAAAGAAAGTAAAGGAAAAGATGAACAGCTGGGACTACATTAAATTAAAAAGCTTCTGTACAGCAAAAGAGACATTAACCAAAACAAAGAGACAATCTACTGACTGGGAAAAAAATTTTGCACACAAGTGCATAGTACAATGCCCACACTACTGATAAGGGACTGATCACAAAGATCTACAAAGAGCTCATAGGACTCAACAAGTAAATAATCCAGACAAAAAATGGGCAGAAAAGCTAAAAAGACACTTCTCCAAAGAGGAAATGCAAATGGTCAACAGGTATATGAAAAAATATTCAACATCACTTGTAATCAGGAAAATGCAAATCAAAACCACAATGAGATACCACCTTTCACCAGCGAGAACGGCACATATTTAAAAAAACAGTAAAGAACAAATGTTGGCAAGGATGTAGAGAAAAAGAAACTCTCCTACACTGCTGATGGGAATGCAAATTGGTCCAATCACTATGGAAAGCTGTGTGGAGACTCCTCAAACTACTGAAAATGGAGCTTCCATATGACCCAGAAATTCTACTCCTAGGAATCAACCCAAAGGACACAAAAACATTAATTCAAAATGTTTATTGCAGCACTATTTATAAAAGGCAAAACTTGGAAACAACCCAAATACCCCAAAATAGATAACTGGATCAAGAAGATGTGGTATATATAAACAATGGAATACCATTCAGCAATCAAAAGATAAACTCATGCCATTTGCAGCAACATGGATGGAGCTGGAAGGGATTATGCTCAGTGAAATAAGCCAGAAGGAAAAAGAAAAATATTAGATGGTTTTATTTATAGGAGGAATGTAGGAGAACCAAATAAGGGACCAGGAAAAAAAAATTATAATAAATTAAAAAACAAAATTAACAGGCCACGATAAAACAGAGACATTGCAGGGGAGGGAGAGGGATCAAAACAGGTAAAGGAATGTGTTCTTACACAAGGGACTTTGGTGATGGTGCATGGGTGAATTGGTGGTGGGAATTTTGTGGGGACTACACCTGAGAAGAGAAAGCATGCACTGTACAAAAAGGAAGAATGATGTAAAAATACATATAAAAATTAAATTAAAAATATTAAGTGCATAGTATAATGCCCAGAACAAAGAACCCAATAAATATTGGTGGTTGTCATTCCTACACTATAGAATCTACAAAAAACTTTACAAGGGGCCTCCCTGGTGACGCAAGGGATTAAGCACAGCACTATGAAGCAATCCGCTGCCTCTGTAGCACGAGTTCGATCCCCAGCCGGCCAGGGAGCAACCCACATGGCGAAGCAGACCTCTCCTGTCTAGCCTGTTGCTCCCCTCAGCAGCATGTTTCAGTCAGTCTGCCTGTTCTGTACCCCACTGTCTCTGGTGATCCTCTCACCCCAGGCATCTCTGGCCTGTACCCCAGCTCTTGTATGTATAAATAAATAAATCTTTAAAAAAAAAAAAAAACTTTACCAAACTAATCTTATTTGATACTGAAACAACCCCAGGGGAGATACTTCAACTATTCTTACTTTACTGATGAAGAAAAAAAAAAAAAATCAATTGTTTGAGGAGGTTAGTAAAAAGCCCCAAATCACAACTGTAGCTAAGAGGCAAAAAGATTCCAAACCCAGGTCCAAGAATTCCCGTATTTATTCTACCCAAATACACTGCTTCCCCCAAACCATCTTGCCTTCCCTGATTCTGGCAGTTTTAATTCCTCTGTTTGTCAGAAATGAAACATTTTCGGAGTCACTGCCGCTGCAGTTCTTATCAAGTAGGAGTGATGGTAGTAGTGCATTATAAATAAAATTAGCATTTAAGTGTTTTACTGCTTACAAAAGCAACATGTAAAAATATAAATACTTTAAAAATCAATTAGGTTGTGGTGAAATCTTTGCACACATATTTTTGGGCATCTACCTCCTTGGAATTTATTCCATCTCCTTGGAATAAATTCCTAGAAGTAAAATTGCTATGGAAAAGGTAATTTTTAAATTGCTATGTACTAGGCCTCCCTGGTGGCGCAGCAGTTGAGCGCTGGGTTGCAAAGCTGCCTGCAGCCTCTGTAGCCCTGGTTCAATCCCCGGCTGCTCCCGGGCCACTGGAGGAGGGTCCCACATGGCACACAGACCTCTCCTGCCGTCGGCTGCTCCTCTCAGCAGTGTACTTCAGTTCTTCTGCCTGTTCTGCTCCCTGCCTGGCTCTGGTGAATTCTCTCACCCTCCCACGCTTCTGACTGTACCTAGTGCTTGTGTAAATAAATAAATAAATCTTTAAAAAAAAAATTGCTATGTACTACCAAACTGTCCTTATAAATATATCAATTTACACTGCTTCCAGCAGCATGGCGTGCCTATTCTCCAGAGCATGCTATTTTTGTACAACAGAACTGAAAATTACAGTTTTCTAATGATGTAACTATAACTACACAGCTTTCTAATGGATTGCCTATATTGACTAAGTACTTTGCTCAGCTAGGTTTCTTTTTTGGTCTCTCAAAACTGTAAAGAAATTTGTACTGACCTCTTCAATTACCAATAAATTAGTCAACACCAGCCTGTATTTACCCAGGATCTACTGTACAGAAGGCACAAGACATTGTGAGCCAGCACTGAGGACACAAAGGAGTGAGCAACACTTTCGATGGCTGACCCTCAGCTTCCAAGCTGGTTAGGTGGGGCTCGATGAAAAAGATAAACTCAAGGCCTCCCCGGTGGCGCAGCGGTTGAGCGCTGGGTTGCGAAGCTGTCCGCAGCCTCGGCAGTGCCGGTTCGATCCCCGGCTGCTCCCCGGCCATCGGAGGAGGGTCCCACATGGCGCGCAGACCTCTCCTGCCGCCCGCTGCTCCCCTCAGCAGTGTACTTCGGTCCTTCTGCCTGCTCCCCGCTCTGGCTCTGGTGAATTCTCTCACCCTCCCGCGCTTCTGACTGTACCCAGTGCTTGTATAAATAAATAAATAAATAAATAAATAAAAATCTTTATAAAAAAAAAAAAAAAAAAAAGAAAAAGATAAACTCATATAATAAAGAGTAAGTGATTCAAACTCATGGGTCCAGATGCCCAGGCCTACCCACTGAGTCTGTCTCCATACGTTTACAATGTGAATTCAGAATTAAAGAAGAAAGGTCAACTTCTCCAGTAGCTCTCATGTGCATTCAGATGTGAAGATCCTAAGACAAACTTAAAGTCTTAAAAATTCATAGGAAAAACTACCTCTAGCTAGGGGAAGTCTTCATATGAGACAAAACCTGAGCTGGATTCTGCAGTAAAAATAGGATTTTCTCCACAACTTTTATTTTGAAACTTTTCAACTGTACAGGAAAAATGAAAAATCACTCTAATGAGTACATTTATATAACCCTTGGGCTTACCAACAAATCATCCTGCTTGTGTACATTACTTCTGTGTGTGCGCGCACACATACACACACACACACACACACTCTTTCCCAAATCATTTCACATGTAAAATAAACAATCCCCAAATACAAACATAATCCATAATCAAATTTACTCAATAGGCCTCATATTTTTTCCTAACCATTTTTCTGATCTATAAACCAATCAAAGTTTCCTTGCAATTGGTTTCAATTTTGCATATCCCTCCTCTTCATTTGGGGGAATTCTGCTTTTCAAGAAATTGACATTTAAAAGTGTCTTGGTCAACTGCAACTTTCCAGATGAGTTTGTTTTCATATGATAAGACACAGGTTAAGAAAAAATTATTATTGCTTTATACAATACTACATAGATAGCAGTTGTGTCTTTCTAATGGCCACCACATCAGAGGCACATAATGCAAGGTAACTCCACTCCATGGAATAAATGCACTCCCTTGGTTGAAGTAGTGACTACTGGGTCTCTCCACTGGGAAGGGAAGTAGAACTATTCTTTCACTCTCTACTGATCTAAGTGTCATTAAAACTCAAAAGATTTGTTTTAATCTAGTGTATTATGATAATCCATTCCCATCATTTTTTTCAAGTTGTTCCCAATTTTTTTTCAAATATGGCTCATCTCATGGGGTTCCCTTCCAGATATCATTTGTGTCATTTTAACAGAATTCTATTGGTTTTGAGGCTATTTCCTAGCACAAGATTTGTCCAAGCTCAGCTTCTACGTCTCTGCCCTAGAACTGGAACAAGTCATGTCTCCAAAAGACTTTGTTCTTTCCAGTGGGCAATGGCATTAAAAAAAAATCAAGATCTTGGTATTGGGTGTCCTCAGCTTTTGGGGTGTCACTGCCTTAAGCCATTTCAGTAAGGAAAGTTTTTTTTTTTTTTATTTTGGCAACCATGAATTTACACTGATATTTTCAACTCAAATTCAACACTATCATTTTTCCTTATTTAATCTTGTATCTTTTCTTTCAAACTGAAATTGTGGTTGATAAGCTAATTTCAAGATTCTAACATCAATATTCTAACAATAAACCTACCAAGTTTAAGTGTCATTTGGGGGGTAGTTTTTTTTTTGCCTTTAAATACATCCTACTAGGGATGTACAGCCAGCATGCTATGTTCAAGTTATTTTTTTCTCTGTATGTCCTATAAATTATAGACTTTTCTCTTTATGCTCAATTATAGTATATTTTCCATTATTTTTGAATATGTAAGACATGACTCAAAAGTTAGTCACATGAAAAAGGAATTCATAGGAGACTTTCTCCCTTCAATCTGTTCCCAGCTACCTTCTAGAGATAGCCAGTTCTGTTCATTTCTATGTATATTTTCTCTTTGTAGAACATGTATACGTATAAACTCTTAATTTCTCTTTTTCCTTATACAAAGGATGGAATATCATATCCAGTCTTACAGTATGCTATTTTTACTGAACAATATATTCTGGAAATTACTCCACTTGAGTGATTAGAAAATGTTCTCATTTTTTTAAAATGACTGTTTAATACTCCACTCTGTAGATGTTAAAAACTTGGACAGGTAGTAGACCTCAGATAGAGAAAGCGGGAAAGGGCAATTTAAACAGGGTGAATGGCATATAACAGGTAGGAAAGTAAGAGTGAACAAATAAGACTGTAATGTGGGGAGGGGTGCAGCTAGATCAAAGGATTAATGCGAAGGGTGTGAGAGATGAGGGTCACCCTCACATGGCACAACTCCAGGGAGCCCTTCTGCATACCATCATCTAAGTGCACAACCTAGACAGTTGTACACAACAGCCCTGAAGGAAGACAGAGTTGGAAAATAAGTTGGAGACATATTGTGGAGATCTTGAATTATAAAGTTATACAGAATCAGGATTTTGTCTGGTAGCCAGAGTTTTTGCTTAAAGAGGTAACTGTTCAAAATGTTGCTTTAAGATAAATACAGCCACAGACACACTAGGGGAGTTTAAAGAGGTTATTTAGTGAAATTATCTGGGTGTGAGTTTACCAGATCTCAATGAGCTGATATGGAGACATAGTCCTGCCTACCTTTGAAGAGCTCAGGATGGAGGGAGTTACATAATACAGAAAGGCAACAGTGAGTACACTGTGCGCTGGTCCTCAATCCTAGCTGATGACCAGCTAGACTAGGAACTTGCTAAGAACACATTCTCTGGCCCCATATCCCAGGGATTCTGATGTAGTAAGTCTGGGGTGGGACTCTGAATTTTTAATAAGCTCCTGGGTTGTCCTGTGGACTAGCCATGCTTCATTTCAGGGATGAGCTAAATCACAATGATACTCTTTTTGAAGAATGTAAGAAATTACAATCTTAATGAAGATGGAAAGCTAAAAGAGAAAGACAAATCTGACTAAAAAAGAAAAACAAAAAGTGCAGAAGAGGGCTGGCAGCACCTAGGGATTCCACTTTACTTTTCCCCTCTTTCTCTCTATAATTTGCTGAGGCCAGTCTGACAGGGTCGCAGGTAAAAGCACAATAATAGTAGAGACAAAATTATAATTGCTTGGATACATTTTCCTGTTTTCTCTACTTCACACCCTTAACTTACTGCCCTTAGTAGTTTTTTGTCACTTTTTTAATAACAGCATTTGTGTACAGAAAAGACTACATGTTATAGTTACTTGGATTTAAAGCTAGACTTAAAACCTTAAGTTCAATTTGTAAACAGTTTTCTTTAGAAACTCGTAAGTAAAATTAACTGATTTTAAAAAATTACTGTATGCTCATTTAAAGAATAATAAAAACTTATATTTGCCACCCAATTTAAAATATAAAACATGATAATATAAATTATACTTATCTTAATATATTCTCTTTTCTTGTTTAAGCTCTCAAAAAATTCTAGGATATCCTTATTAAGAATATGCTCTACCTCAAGAAGTTCTTAAATATCACAACACTCTTTTCGAACTTAGCAGTTTTATTACATCCTTAAATAGCCAAATGTAAACCCAATGACTCAAGAATGTATTTTTATTAAGTCACAAATTAATCTGCTGAGATTCTCCAGTATGTCAAAATACAGCAAACACTACAATTTAATCCAAACACACTTAAACTTCATTGATTTAAATACATCATGTGCTGCATATTGTTCTATGTACTTGACAAATATTATTTAATTTTCAAAAATGTATGAGGTGCCATTATTACCCCCATTCTGCAGATGAGGAAATTCAGGAAGAAAAAGAATAAGGAAAGTTCCCACAGTAACTTGACATGACTAATAAATAGTGGAGCCAAGCTTCAAGATCTATACCATGACCATCTGTACGTGTGATCATTATGCTGTGTTACTCCCTTACAGGTCTGATTTACTTAATGATTTCTACCTAAGTTTCACAGAATTGGAGATAGAGATTCCAAACCAGGACATACCACCTTTCTATGCACAGAAAGAGCATAGCTAGCAATTTCCCTCTTTAAACAGTTGCTATGTGAGGACCTCTAAATCCATGACCTCCAGAGGACTGATTTTACAATCTGAGTCCTCTATGTCCCATTACCTAATTCTGTTGTAACTTTTAACTTTATTATCTAAAAAGTGGGCAAATGAAATTCAATCATTTCCACCGCTCTTGGTAAGGACTGTCCTTTATATCTCATTTATATGTTTACTTCCTCTTGATATTAAATGTCTTCTCTTTTATGAGATAATGGTGATATAAAATAATGACCAGATTTAAAAATAAAAGTCCCCAAATGCTGTCAGCCTTATGATGGGCTGCCTATTTCCCCCTCACAACTTTACCAATAATGACTCTCAAAAATATCTGGTGGGGGGGGCCTCCCTGGTGGTGCAAGGGATTAAGCACCACACTATGAAGCAATCCGTAACCTCAGCAGCACGAGTTCAATCCCCAGGCGGCCAGGGAGCAACCCACATGGTGAGCACACCTCTCCTGTCTCACCCGCTGCTCCCCTCAGGAGTGTATTTCAGTCTGCCTGTCTCTGGTGAATACTCTCACCACCCCCCGCCCCCACATCTCTGGCCTGTACCCCAACTCTTGTATGCATAAATAAATAATTTAAAAAAAACAATCTGGGGTCCCAACCACTTTTCATCTAGGACTGTAAAAACACCACTAGTTTAGTACAGTCTGTCTAAAAATATCCCAAAATAAAGAATCTGCTGCTTAGCTCATTCTACTCTTGGACAATAATCCTCGAGGGATAATTTATTCTCTTCCTTGAGTTGAGCTGAGTTCACCTTTGGCCCCAGACCTTTTTATCAGGGCTTCCATGCATTGGTTTTAATTTTAGCCCTTGAACATCCCTCAAAAAGGCTGGGTAATATAGAAAAACACAGGTTTGTAGGCATCAGACAACTACTGAGGTAGCCAAGGAGCTAATTCCTGGAGAGAATGTGTGATGATCAGTTTTAATTGTCCACTTGGCTAGGCCACACACCAGCCAATCAAATACTGACCTAGGTGTAGGTGTGAAGGTAGGTGGTAAACATAATTAATCTATAATTACTTTATTTATTTTTTGTGGGACCCTCGCCGGTGGCCAGGATTCAAACTGGCGCTGCAGAGGCTGCGGGCAGCCTTGCAACCCAGCGCTCATCCGCTGCGCCACCAGGGGAGGCCCTGTCTATAATCACTTTAAAAAAGGAAGATTATCCTGGATTATCTGGGTGGACCTGATCCAAAAAAATGGAAAGGTTTTAATAACAGAACTTAAGTTTCTCTGAGGAAGAAATTCCATGTTGGATGACAACTTCACCTCCTGCCCAGAGTTCAGCCTACCCTTCATGACAGCCCAGTGCCGTCCCCCACAACTCTATTAGTCAATAACTATCTTAATAAAGGTAAGTGTTTATGCATAGAGAGATGATACTCACTACATCTTTCTGACAGATACACACAGAACTATAATCCATAATCAAGACCTTTCTAAGGCCTCCCTGGTGGTGCAGGGGTTAAAGACACAGTGCTGTCAAGCTATGGGCAGCCACTGCATGTTAAGTTCGATCCCCGGCCAGGGAGGTGACCCACATATGGAGCAGCAGACCCCTCCTGTTTTGCTCACTGCTCCCCTCAGCAGTGCATTTCAATAGTTCTGCTCCCCACTGTCTCTGGTGAATCCTTTCAGCTCCCTGTACCCTGGCCTACATCCCTGTTCTTATATGCATAAATAAATCTTTTAAAAACCCAAAAACAAACCTTTCTAGAAGGAAAACACTAAACCAAGTGGCTTGATTAGCACCTTCTTCCAGACCTTTAGGGGAGAAATGGCATCAATCTTACATAAAGCTTCCAGAACAGAAAAAAGGGGAGGGTTTCTCTATTTTCTGAGGTCAGCATAACACTGACACAAAACTCGACCTGGACATTACAACAATGCCCTTTCTCTCATGAGCATAAGCACAATAATCCTAAACAAAGTTTAAAAAATTCAAATCCAGACAGATAAAACATTACAATAAAGGTTGGCTTAATATTCTGAAATCAATAAAAATAACTCACCATGGTAAAAGACAAATGTTTTAGGATAGTAACTAAATAGCGTCAAACAGTATTGATAAAGTTGGTTTTAAAAAAGGCAGTTTGAAACAATATATGTGCAGAAAAATGACTGAAAATATTGATAATTACCTTAATTGTAAGATTGTGAATTTTAAAATTATTGCTTTGTTAAATATTTAAAAATCTCTAAAATGTTACTATTTTTGAAATGAGGGAAAGGAAGATGTCTCACAACAGAGAACTCTTCAATAAAATGTTGAATTTTTTTTCTTTAAAGTTTGGATCCGTTTAAGAGAAAATTGCAAAAGTTTATATAAAATGACATTGGTACATAAGAGATTTGGACATTTTTCCATCTAGATAAGAGAAGAAATATGCTTACCAGCAGAATTAGGAATTCAGGTTAAACACAGAGCTTCTCCAGTGGGTTATTCAGCAGAATGGTGGGCTAACTTGATAGCTCTAAGTCCAAAGCAGTGACAACGCAAAGGCATGATTTCTTAGGGTGGTCAACAAACTGTTAAGAACTAAACTATGCTCCCCTCAAAATTCGTAAGTTAAAATTCTAACCCTTAAATCCTTGGAATGTGACTGTATTTGGAAATAGAGACTTTAAAGAGGTAATTAAGGTTACGTGAAGTTATTAAAGACAGGTCCTAATCCAATATGACTGGTGTCCTTTAAAGAAAAAAGAGATGTGGGCACCAAAGGAAGACCACATGAAGACACAGGGAGGAGAGAGTAGCCATGTACCAGGCAAAAAGGAAGGCCCCAGAAGAAACCAACCTGCTGATACCTTAGACTGCCCACCTCCAGAATGGAGGGCAAGTTCTTTCTCCTGTTTTTGCCACAGTCTCCGGTACTTTGTTTATGGCAGGCCTGGCCAACTAATACATAGCTACAACTGCAAAAATTAAATTTTACCCTCTCCCACCAAAAAAGAGATTTAAGACAAACACAGAGTCATGTGGTTTATTGTATTAGACTGTAATCTTCATCTAGAGGTGTAAATCACTGGTTGTTTTTGCTCTAAGGAAGTTAAACTTTAATAATCCTTCAACAATAGTTTATTGTAACTTTCTGCTATAGTTTCAATAAGTATTTTTACATTTGTGTAGCATGCAAATTTCATTCACATTTGTTACCTAATCTGATCTTTACAACCTTCTGTAGGTGACAGAAATAGGATCACAGTGACAGAGACAATTAGAACCAAATCCTCTAGTCCAGGCCACAGATCTTTTCAGTGTACACTGATGCTTTTCAAAATTTTATTGAGTCTCCCCCTGTTTTGTTAAAGACAGAAATAGTTTATTATACTTATCATTATACTTATCACACACTTTAATTATTTCAATAATAATTATTTCAACAATACTATTTCTAAAGAAAATAGTATCTTGAAATAAACTAAATCACATTATTTTTTAAAAATTAACATTCCACATTTCCTGAGAGCTTATAACATGTCAGGTACAGTTCTAAGCACTTTACATGAATTAACTCAGTCCTCATAACCCTCTGAGGTAGGTACTAACTATCCTAATCTCTATTTGGGAGGCAAAGAAACTAATGAGTACCTCATCAAGCTAGTAAATGAAGGAGCCAGGATTTGAGTGCAACAAAGACAGGTTTCAGAGCCCACATTTCCACCCAATGAAGCATAAGGAGGGCACATGTGAACATAAATCTTAATGGCTTTGGGATACAGGTGGAGTTAAATTTGAACAGTGGCTCTGCCACTTACTATAACATTGGGCAAACTTAAAGTTTTTTTGGTCTTAAATTCCTCAGCTATAAAGTGAGCTTTTTTTTTAATTTATTTTTTTATTTTTATTTTTTATTTTTTAATTTATTTCTACAAGCACTGGGTACAGTCAGAAGTGCGGGAGGGTGAGAGAATTCACCAGAGCCAGAGCGGGGAGCAGAGCAGGCAGAAGGACCGAAGTACACTGCTGAGGGAGCAGCGGGCGGCAGGAGAGGTCTGTGTGCCATGTGGGACCCTCGCCCCGCGGCCGGGTTGGAACTGGCGCTGCAGAGGCTGAGGGCAGTTTCGCAGCCCAGCGCTCAATCACTGAGCCACCGGGGAGGCCCTATAAAATGAGCTATTTACATGAGAAAATGGATGTTACACAGTGTCTGGTACATAATAATGTTTACTAGTTACTAAGTCCTACCATTTTTTAATTCTTTCATGCATATACAAAACTATTCAACAATATCTAATTTGGGGTCTCCGAGCAAAAGTATAAGGATCTCTTCCTTCATCCACAGCTTTTCTTCCCACTGTTCCAGAAAAGCACATACTATTCCAATAATCTCATTTCCCTTAAGAACACAGAAACACATTGAATGAGACGAGTAGTTCCATAGGCTCAAATTCTCTCTCCCACAGAAATACCTAATAACTTTGGTGAGTAAGCCCAAAGATTCTGGACATTGCTCTAACATATAACAGAAATTTACCAATACACTTAACTTTTATTCAATCTTTTTTTAAATAGTGCATAACTTCTCTTGAGATTATAGCATAACTATTTGCTCTTATTTATTATTTTATTACTTATTTCAAAGTTCAGAGTTTCTTTTTTTTAGCAGTCTTTCTTTTAGCACTAATTTAGTACTCTTCATGATTTATATGGTTAGATCACATTTTTCTTCAATCTCCATTTTTTCCAGATATTACTGCTCCTGTAGTCATATGCAATTCTCTCTGTTTTCTTCACCTACTTATAACAATTTCTCTGGACCGTTTCTATTTTTGAATCATTTTTCTTGAGTTGATTTTATGAGAAGAACACTGGGCTAAGAGCCAGAAGTGCTCACTCTGCCATCTCATCCTCTCAAAGACCAGAGGATTGCACCAGATAAATTTGTAATAGATTCCCGTATATTTCTAAGCCTCATATTTCCATGACTCTGGGCCTTCCAACCAGAAATCATTGAGTATATTGGCGCGCAGACCTCTCCTGCCGCCCGCTGCTCCCCTCAGCAGTGTACTTCAGTCCTTCTGCCTGATCTGCTCCCCGCTCTGGCTCTGGTGAATTCTCTCACCCTCCCGCGCTTCTGACTGTACCCAGTGCTTGTATAAATAAATAAAAATAAATCTTTAAAAAATAAAAAAAAAAAAAAAAAAAAAAAAAAAAGAAATCATTGAGTATTCTAACAATTTCCCTAAACTTTTCACTTTAGTTAACCAGGGAGGAGCAGGCATGTTCAGAAAGGGGCCCAGAAGAAAATACAGTAATCAGGAAGCCCAGGGCCAAGAAGGAAAGACGATATTTGGGACCCAACAGAAAAATATCAATTAATAAGAGAAATCAGACACCAAAAAGATGCCAAAGTCAGAAGAAAAGTCAGAACACACTACCTCTAATCTCCTCCCTACACATCTATTTGAAGAGGGACTAGCAGGAAAAGCTTTGGCAGCACTGGTTAGTCACCTCTCATTTCTGCCTGAAAAGGAGCAAAGCAACTCTGTGCCATCTTTGCAGCGCTGTTGCTAAAATGGCTTAATACAAACCTTCAAGCAAAATAGGCATCACCGGGGAATCTGATGACTGAATTAATGTTCAGCTGAATTGAAATCCCTCGGAAATGCTACTGGTACTGCTATATTCCAGGGAATCTGAGAGGTTAAGGCCATAGGATTTACATGCATTGGCTGGACTGGTTCTCAGGGAAAGCAGACTGGGTTCATTTGGGAGTGGGGAGATTTGGCCTAATGGCATTGCTTAAGCTCTGACAAACTGGAAGAAGCCCCAGGAGGAAAAAGGACAAGTTAATCAGCACAGGCTAGCTCATATTAGAATGTGCAGGAAAGCCATTTCCTATCCTGGTGTCAGAGTCCAAGAAAGCACTATCTTTCCTGAAGTGTCCTTCTAGAGTGTCAGAGCTTCTTGGCTCATGACTGGTTGGGGGCAGGGGAGAGTAAACCAACAAGGGGATAAAGGAGCCTGGCAGTTCCAAAAATTCTGAAGTGGTATTTCTAAGACCAAGGGAGGGGGTGTCTGCTTAAAATACAGACTCTGACCCATCAGAGATCTCCAGAATCACATTTCTGGGAGAGGTACTGGCATTTTTATGGAGCAAACATTTATTTGAGAACTACTGCCTCAAAATTTGATGGGGTGGTGGTGGTGAGTTGTGGATGAAGTTTTTTGATTCTGAATCGATCACATCCAATTATTTCTGTAACTCTATTTTGAGGATCATTGAAAAACTATTGTATTGCAATTCTGAAAAATGCTAAAAAAAAAAACCTAAATGGACACGTTAAGATGGTCATTTTGCAATATACAGTAAGCCCTAATTGAACCTGGTGGATAAGTTCTGGGAAAGAGCAGCTTGAAGCAAAAGACCCATATACCCAATGCGGGTCCTCATGACGTTGTGGGCAGGATTGTTTTTTTCTCAACTTACAGCGAAGGCTTTGCATGAAATGTTATTCCAGGCCCTGCCGTACACAAATGTCAAATCACTATGTCCTACAAGTGAAACTAATATAATGTATGTCAGTAATACGTAAAAACAACACAGGTAACAGGTGCAGCTAGCTGTTAAGCACCGAACAGAGGCAGAATGAAAGAGCCTGGAAATTGTATTTTCGCTAATTGGTAACAAAACAGATCCTCTATAGCCCTGTTCATCCGGTTAGTCTGCTCACTGTTTTTTTTTTTGTTTAAAAAATAAATTGGTTCAACTCAGGCGTCTTCACAAACTGCACGACAGAAGAGGATTTCTGATAGGGCAGCACTAGGTTTGCAAGCCCGAAGACACTACTATAAAAAGTGAGGTTTTATTTAAAAGAAGATTACCGGTTAAGCCTCTCCCCAGCTCTTCTGCACCCAGAGCCACTGAGGAAAGCTGGTAATTTGTGGGTGGCAGAGACGGGAGCCTGTGAAGCAGGGGTGAAGAGAGCGAGCAAAAGGCACTCTCCGCTCCAGAAAGAAAGACTTCAGGAAGAAGTCGGGCTGACTACTTAATTTTTAATAAAGTCTGTCAATTGCCAGAAAAACGCGCATCTGCAAATGTCTTGTCAGTAAACACTGCGGAGCTCTGCCCGCCCCGCCGCCGGCGGGTAAGAACGCGAAGGCCCGCAGGAAACGGCCAAGTTCCCTGAGGCCCCCGCCGGCGTGTTTACGAACCCCACATTAGGGGACCCCGAGCCCCCTCGTCAGACTTCCCCTCGGCGCGGAAACGACACCCGGATCCCACTTGCCGACCTTCTTCCTCGCGGTGAGGGGAGCCCCGCGGCCTTTCAATGGGGGGTTCGACCCGCCCGGGCAGCGGCCGAGGCGACGCCCCCCCAACACAAAGGCAAATTTCCGGCCCGCGCCCGCCGCACACTCGCCCTGCCGGGGCCCCGCCCGAACCCGGCCCGCGCCGCCACTCACCTGCGGCGCCCCCGCGCTCCGGCGCTCCGGCCCCTGCTCGCCCGGAGGCGCGCGCGCTCCGCGCCCCGAGAAGCCGCCGCGGGGACCGCCGGCCCTGCCGCAGCGGCGCGCGCCCCCACCACGGCCGGCGCGGCCGCGGCTGAGTCACCCGGTGCTTCAAGTTAAGAGTCCCCTGCGCGCGCGGGCACGCCGCGGGAAGGCCGGCCTCCCGGCCCGCAGCCCAGGGCCGCGGGCGAGGGGCGTCCCCGGCCTTCCCGACACGCCCCGCCCGTCCCGGGGAGGCTGTGCGCGCGCCCGCCCCGCCGGGGAGGGCTCCATTTCCGAGGCGCCTGGGCGCTCGCGCTTGTTAGAGGTGGAAAGTGGAAAAGTTGTTAGGTACCTGAGTTCTAAAAGAAGCTCGCACAGTTCGTGCCCGTAAACTGTGGCGTCCCTAGCCTTACTTTGGGGGTGGGGGGCTGGGGGGGCGGGACGAGTTGTGAGAATAATGGAGTTTCTCAAACAGGTTTTTGTTTGGAAGCCCCTATCCAGGATGCGCCTTGCATCAAAATAAGGTGGGCAAACCCACACGTTCCTCAGCAGCCTTGAGTTTACTGAAACTACACGCCATCGCCAACAAAGTTGAATCACAGATTTTAAAGCCACCAGAAGCAAGTGATTGGAAAGCTGTATTGCGAGAAAGATATTTCAATACTCAAAAAACAAGCCATGTTCAACAAACCGAATGCTGGCAAACAACAAAAAAGAATACTAACAGTCCTTGCCGTCATGATTTCTGGTGGCTTTTGTACTTTTAAAAGTTAGGCTAATTGAATAAGAAGTTATCCTTATCGTGCAAATGGTTCTATTTTAATGTTGCAAATCGTATAATAGCATGATTTCTTAAATTCAGAGTCAATTTCTGTTTCCTTACAAGAGTATCTGAAAACTAGTT